>NC_069372.1:39657500-39957500 GCF_021730395.1 Mercenaria mercenaria | reverse complement strand
TCTGAATGTTCATCTTGATGATATATAGGTCAAGTTCGAAACTGGGTAAACTGCGGTCAAAAACTAGGTCAGTAGGTCAAATAATAGAAAAACCTTGTGACCTCTCTAGAGGCCATATTTTTCATGGGATCTGTATGAAAGTTTGTTTGAATGTTCATCTTGATGATATCTAGGTCAAGTTCGAAACTGGGTCAACTGCGGTCAAAAACTAGGTCAGTAGGTCTAAAAATAGAAAAACCTTGTGACCTCTCTAGAGGCCAAACTTTTCAATGGATCTTCATGAAAATTGGTCAGAATGTTCACCTTGATGATATCTATGTCAGGTTCGAAACTGGGTCACGTGCTGTCAAAACTAGGTCAGTAGATCAAATAATAGAAAAACCTTGTGACCTCTCTAGAGGCCATATTTTTCATGGGATCTGTATGAAAGTTGGTCTGAATGTTCATCTTGATGATATCTAGGTCAAGTTCAAAACTGGGTCAACTGCAGTCAAAAACAAGGTCAGTAGGTCTAAAAATAGAAAAACCTTGTGACCTCTCTAGAGGCCATATTTTTCAATGAATCGTCATGAAAATTGGTCAGAATGTTCATCTTGATGATATCTAGGTCAAGTTTGAAACTGGGTCATTAGTAATCATAAACTAGGTCAGTCGGTCAAATGATAAAAAAACATTGTGACCTCTCAAGAGGCCATATTTTTCATGGGATCTGTATGAAATTTGGTCTTAATATTCATCTTGATGATATCTAGGTCAAGTTCGAAACTGGGTCAACTGCGGTCAAAAACTAGGTCAGTAGGTCTAAAAATAGAAAAACCTTTTGACCACTTTAGAGGCCATATTTTTCAATGGATCTTCATGAAAATTTGTCTGAATGTTCACCTTGATGATATCTAGATAAAATTTGAAACTGGGTCACGTGTGGTCAAAACTAGGTCAGTAGGTATAAAAATAAAAAAACCTTGTGACCTCTCTAGAGGCCATACTCTTCATGAGATCTTCATGAAAATTGGTGAGAATGTTCACCTTGATAATATCTAGGTCAAGTTCAAAACTGGATCATGTGCCTTCAAAAACTAGGTCATTAGGTCAAATAAAAGAAAAACCTTGTGACCTCTCTAGAAGCCATATTTTTCAATGGATCTTCATGAAAATTGGGTCATGTGGAAAAGGTGAGCGATTCAGGACCATCATGGTCCTCTTGTTTACTTTTAATTAATTTATTTATTTGGGTTTTACGGCGCACCAACACAGTATAGGTTATATGGCGCCAAACAGGACTACAAATTTTGGTTCCACATCTCATTTACATCGAAATAAAAACATGAGGTATGGAATCAAAATTTGCATACCTGGTGGAATCACAGAGTTACTGCAAAACCAAGTGTTAAGACCCTATTAGTCGCCTCTTACGATCATGCAAGGGTAAGGCAGTGGTTCCAATTCTTTTCCTACACAGATCGTCCCAGAACCACATGGGGCTTGTACATTTAAGCGCAGATGTAGTGAAAACTATCATGAAAAGACTTGATATATATAAAATAAATAAAATTATAAAGAAAAAGTGTAGACATGAAAGATACTCAAAGACTTGGTGAACTTTGCCTGATGTGAAAATTAAGTCTGTGCCCATATTGTGTGTGCATGAATAGAGCTAGGGGTTTATATATTGCAAGCATACATTTAACAGAGCATCTTCAGAGAGCAATAGGTATTAATAAATAGACTTTATTACTGAGTGAACAAACATTTAAAAAACTAAAACATGTAAAATATATTAAAATTATTTACCTACCTACCTACCCACTGTAAAAATACTGGGTCGGTAAAGGTCAAACAAACTTAATTTTAATTTAGGCCTGATCATATCTCCTAGACCGTTTAATTATAATTACCTGATGACCTCAAGTAATTCGGGTCACTTGACCATGACCTTGACCTACTGACCTACTTGTTTTTAGCTCACCTGTCACAAAGTGACAAGGTGAGCTTTTGTGATCGCACGGTGTCCGTCGTCCGTCCGTCCGTGCGTGCGTCCGTAAACTTTTGCTTGTGACCACTCTAGAGGTCACATTTTTCATGAGGTCTTTATGAAAGTTGGTCAGAATGTTCATCTTGATGATATCTAGGTCAAGTTCGAAACTGGGTCACGTGCCTTCAAAAAGTAGGTCAGTAGGTCTAAAAATAGAAAAACCTTGTGACCTCTCTAGAGGCCATATATTTCACAAGATCTTCATGAAAATTGGTCAGAACGTTCTCCTTGATGATATCTAGGTCATTTTCGAAACTGGGTCACGTGCCTTCTAAAACTAGGTCAATAGGTCTAAAAATAGAAAAACCTTTTGACCTCTCTAGAGGCCATATATTTCACAAGATCTTCATGAAAATTGGTCAGAACGTTCACCTTGATGATATCTAGGTCAAGTTCGAAACTGGGTCAAGTGCCATGAAAATCTAGGTCAGTAGGTCAAATAATAGAAAAACCTTGTGACCTCTCTAAAGGCCATATTTTTCATGGGATCTGTATGAAAGTTGGTTTGAATGTTCATCTTGATGATATCTAGGTCAAGTTCGAAACTGGGTCATGTGCGGTCAAAAACTAGGTCAGTAGGTCTAAAAATAGAAAAACCTTGTGACCTCTCTAGAGGCCATATATTTCACAAGATCTTCATGAAAATTGGTCAGAATGTTCAACTTGATGATATCTAGGTCAGGATTGAAACTGGGTCACGTGCCATCAAAAACTAGGTCAGTAGGTCTAAAAATAGAAAAACCTTGTGACCTCTCTAGAGGCCAAATATTTCATGAGATCTTCATGAAAATTGGTCAGAATGTTCACCTTGATGATATCAAGGTCAACTTCGAAAGTGGGTCACATGCCATCAAAAACTAGGTCAGTAGGTCAAATAATAGAAAAACCTTTTGACCTCTCTAGAGGCCATATTTTTCATGGGATCTGTATGAAAGTTGGTCTGAATGTTCATCTTGATGATATCTATGTCAAGTATGAAAGTGGGTCATGTATCATCAAAAACTAGGTCAGTAGGTCAAATAATAGAAAAACCTTGTGATCCCCCTAGAGGCCATATTTTTCATGAGATCTTCATGAAAATTAGTGAGAATGTTCACCTTGATGATATCTAGATAAAGTTCAAAACAGGATCATGTACCTTTGAAAACTAGGTCAATAGGTCAAATAATAGAAAAACCTTGTGACCTCTCTAGAGACCATATTTTTCAATGGATTTTCATGAAAATTGGTCAGAATTTTTATCTTGATAATATCTAGGTCAAGTTCAAAACTGGGTCACATGAGCTCAAAAGCTAGGTCACTATGTCAAATAATAGAAAAAACAACGTCATACTCAAAACTGGGTCATGTGGGAAGAGGTGAGCGATTCAGGACCATCATGGTCCTCTTGTTTAAGATACAGCCTTGAAATTTTGATGACACATACAGTTTTGCACACCGATCTTAAAACTGACTTTCTGTGACCATGAGTGTGACCTGCTGACCTACTTTCTTAATATTTTAGCATCAGTTTGACATTTGAAACATGTTCACACAACTGGGAAAAGATTTCAATGCTAACTTATATTTGACTTTCTTACCCAATCTCTTTCACTTGCCCATGTAACTCAAATTACTCAGGGGAGTGATCCAGGGTCTTCATGACTCTCTTATATAAATAAGTCAGTTTTCCCTAGGACTATAGTTCTATGGAATGGTTTCCCATCTGACATTCCCTTCCTTCCTACCTTTGAGCAGTTCAATGTTGTTAACTTTTGCAACATTGAACATGCTTCACATTTAACTGACTTTTCACCTGTTTTTATCTTTTAATCACTAACACATTTTCCTGACCCTTCTATACTGTGTTGGTGCGCTGTAAAATCCAAATAAATAAATAAATATTGGCCCAATTTCCTTTGATTTCTTTACAACAGTCTATATGGCTTTTTCAATTTTTCCTGTAAAGGTAGAAGATACAATATTGACATCATCATGTCTCCTACATTTAGTGAGGGAGACATTAATTATGATTTAGTGCTGTCCATCTTTCTGAATGTCACAAAGTTTGTACAGCACCTCCTAGCGAATTTATACCAAACTTCACAAAAGTGATCATTGCCAAGCCTAGTTAAGACTTATCCTATCGTTGGCATGTTCCGGTTTGGTGACTTATAAATGGAGTTATGGCCTTAGATTCGTGTTTTTGGTTGCTTTTCTTATATTATTGGGCAGATTTCTACTGAATCTTAGGGGTCAAAGGTCATATGAGTTTGTTTTGTATAGGCTCTGTAAGTCTTGAACTGCTTGAAGGATTTTGAAGAAACTTGGCACAAATGTTCACCACAACGAGAAGGCTTGCAGAGCGCATGTTTCGGCTGGCTCATTTCAGGTCAATTTCACACTTGGGGGTCAAAGGTCATACCTTCAAAGGCGTATATTGCTCCGCATTGCGGTGCTCTTATACATGCTGTAGGCGTTCAGTGATTTTCAGTGGAGTTATGGCCCTTTATTTTTATGCCCCAGCATCTACTGATGCGGGAGGCATATAGTGATTGTCCTGTCCGTCTGTTCGTCCATCTGTCCATACAAGGTTAAACAAATGGGACCGTTTCGTCTAGCATCAATACCCCTTACAAGAATGACTTGATACTAATGCAGATGTAACCTCTGACCATTCCTCATCTTCAGACATCACCTGACCTCAGTTTGACCTTGACCTCATTTTGGACTTGCTTTATATGGGCCATCTCTTGGTTAACCAAATGGGACCGTTTCGTCTAGCATCAATTCCCCTTACAAGAATGTATTGATACTAATACAGATGTAAACTGTCACCATTCCTCATCTTCAAACATCACCTGACCTCAGTTTGATCTTGACCTTGACCTCATTTTGGACTTGGGGGCAAAATCTATCGACAAGGGTGCCACAGTGGGCATCAAGCGTTTATTGAACACAGCTCCTTGTTTAAATAAATAGCTATAAAATATTTTTCAGCTTCTCTTACATTGAGAAGATTTCCACCAAATTTACACAAGAGTTACATTGTATTAGTGCTGAGACAAGTTGTGTCAGAATGTTAAGTTTCAGATTTTTCACTGGAGTTATGGCCCTTCACTTGTGGCATTTTACAATGTGCATGTGAAGTGGTGGGGGACATTTTCGTGTCAATATCAGTTTGGCTAAAAATATTCCTTTTGAACTTAAGATCAGTAGATTCCCCTACCCAACTGCCATCCAAAGGATCAAGAAGTGCTAAAATTATGGGGAAAACTGAAATGACTGAACCAGATCAGTAGATGTACTACTAACTTGTTTATTAATGACTCAGATTTCTCAAGAAAAGTTTGATCCAAGACGATGAATGCCCTTCACATTATTAATTAGTGATTGCTCTTAAATATTCAGTTTATAGTATTTACTTTGTGAAAGCCTTCTGCAGTTTCCTGTGGCTGAGTTTTAACTTGTGCAGCTAAAGGTCAACTTGACACTGCAGCTGTGTTTAATTACAAAATGTTATTTGTTGTATTTTCAGTTTGTAAATTGAGGAGAAAAGAATTAACAGTATAAATACAGAAATTAAGACAGGACAATGGATATAGATACAGCAAGCAAGAGAATGTCGGACATACACCTGTCCAAGAATTTAGGTAAATATTTGTCATCTATAAAAATATCTAGTATTATAAACGAAAGTTTACTTTTATAATACGTTTATATTTAAACCTCACTTGTTCCTGTTTCTTGATGTATACATTGTTTGATTGTTGGGTTTGGTTTTAGACACTCTGACTCTAGTAGATCCCTGTCACAAGTTTTCAGCTTCTCTGAAGAAGACCACTGGTTTGAGACATTCATTTTAGGCCATGGTTGGCATGTGGTTAGAAATACCAACCTTCCAGACGAGAGAAAGCCACACATTTCTGCAGTCTAATGGGGTTTCAATTTTTTTGTTTTTATGGAGTGTAACGGCGCATCAACTTAATTTTTTGCCATACTGTGACTTTCCAGCTTTTGATGGTGGAAGAAGACCCTAGGTGCCTCTTCCGTCATTCTTTTATTACAGGTAGGCACCTGGGTTGAAACACTGACCTCTGTAAGCAAGCTGACTGGTTTCCTCACATGAAAAATTCTATGCCCAAAGCAAGGCTTGAACCCACATCAGTTATCAGTAAGGGGTCAGTGATTCTAAGTCAACAACAATAACCACTCATCCATGGAAGCGCCTCGAAGGGGTTTCAGACCCATAGCAGTGTGGCTAGTGATTTTAAGTCTGCAAGCTTACCCACTCAGCAACAGAGTCCCATATACTGATACAGACTAAATCACCAGTTGTCTTGTTCGTTTTCTAGATGATAATAAAGAGAATGATGAACCTACTGAGTTTGACCAACAACGGTTTAATGAATTAGTGATGAAAGGAAAGAAGCTGATAGGAGAAGGCAGAATTGAGGAAGCATTAAAACTGAACAAGAAAGCTTTGAGAATCTGTTACACTGAGAAACTGGCTAAGAAGATCAGAAAAATGGAGGTTAGTAGAAAAGTTTTTGTCTTAGCTCGACTTTTGGAAGAAAAAGATGAGCTATTGCACTCGCCCTGGTGTCTCTGATTTGAATTTTGGCAGAGTTATGCCCCTTTTTAACTTAGAATTTTTTGGTTAAAGTTTTTAATAAAGTCAATTATCTCTTTTACTATCAAAAGCTTTTGACTTGAAACTTAAAATAGTTATTTACTATCAAAGTCTACACCAGGAGAAACAATCCCTAAATTCTGATTTAAATTTGACAGGGTTATGCCCCTTTTTAACTTAGAATTTTTGGGTTTAAGTTTTATAAAGTTTTTACTGGCAAAGCTCTAATTCAGAGTCAAGAACTGAGAAGAAAAGTCAAGCGTGCTGTCTTAAGGACAGCTCTTGTTCCAGTAGAACTTACAGAGCTAGGGTAGTCTATTACACTGTCTTTTGTATGATTGATATTGAATACTCGTTGCCAAAATACATAAATATAAAACATGTGCAGGGCATGGCGAATGTTCTCTGTGACGATTTCATAAAAGACATTGAGTCTGAAATCATTCATCCTCCACCTCTGATTCATACATGTGGGGAAGTTGGCAGTTACTTGCGGAGAACAGGTATGTACTGGTACAGAATCCAAGAACAGTCAGGTTAGGTTAACTGCCCGCAGTTACATAACTGAAATACTGTTGAAAAATGGCGTAAAACCCAAAACAGACAAACAAATAGGACGCAACTATTAGGTGCATACTTAGTAAAAAAGCAGTTTAACATAAAGAACAATTTTGACCTTTTGAATACAATGTATCAGAGAGTTTATATATACATGTATGTGTAATGTCAGACTTTGTATAGAGATTGTGAATGATGATGCCAGGTTTCAGTCATCTTCTTATGTAGGTTTGCATTTCAGGCTTAACCCTTACTTTGCTAAATTTCTATAGTGAACTTTTCCATCTACCAATTTGGACAGTACCATTAACTGTTAAAGGGGGATGCTTACCAAAAAGATACTGGCTGAATAGCGAACAGTGCAGGCTGATCATGATCTAACTGGTCGCAAAGGCAGAATCAGTCATGTCCAGCATGGTAAGGGTTAATAAGGAACTACCGGTAAACAGTACCAGCTGAAAAGTTGTTGATTGAAACTGAAATTAGATATATCACATGGTGTATAATTCTATGGTAATTGCTGTTTGTGTATGTAGTGCAGTAGGTAGATCCCAAGGTTTCGTGTTTGAACCTTGGCAAAAGACAACATTTTTGATTTCTCAAGTGTAGGTCTGTATTTATACAGAATCCAGGAATGGTGGTATTAAAGTGACCACCATTGTATACATGAAATATTGTTTAAAACAGCTTTAAACTAGTTTTGTGTAAGGTCTGATTAGTAGTGTTGCTTCAAATGGAAAGTATATTTTGTCTGTTGATTACAATGAAATGATTTATGCAGGATTATCTGAAAGCACATGCTGATGACTCCGATGGTGATGATGTCGATGGTATGATTCACTTGGGTAAAGGTTTTTACCTTTATAAAGAGTTGTATAACAGTCTGTATGCACACCAGCAGGAAGGTGTTCTCTGGTTGTGGACCTTGTTTCGGAAGAAAAAAGGTGGGATACTAGCAGATGACATGGGGTATGTATCTTTGTTCTTTGTTGTTTTTTTTGTCAGTATATATATTTTTAATCCAACCACGAGTGGTGGGGGGTTATAGGAATGGTTTCCGTCCGTCCGTAACATTTGTGTCTGTTTCATATAACTTAAACCCCTTGAAGGATTTTCATGAAACTTGGATCCAATGATCACCTCATCAAGACGATGTGCAGAACTTAAGAGTCTTCATGTCGGCTCAAGGTCAAGGTCACAACTCAAGGTCAAAGGTTTGAGCCTTCCATTTTGTGTCCACTCTGTATCTCCTAAACCCATGAAACTTGGATCAGATGATCCCCTCATCAAGACAATGTGCAGAACTAATGAGTCAGCCATGTCGACTGAAGGTCAAGATCACAACTCAAGGTCAAAAGTTTAGCCTTCCATTTTGTGTCCACACTATCTCCTAAACCCCTTGAAGGATTTTAGTATGATTTGGCTGTAATATTCCCCTTATCAAGACAATGTGAGTTAATTAACAACGTCAATGCTATTACCCAATACCATCAAACCTTTCACTATCGATAACAGTGGCCGGGGATATAGCTGTCTTTTAGACTGCCTTGTATCCTGTGATTAGTAAAGATTTTAACCTTAAGCCTGCTGGCGGCAAGTAATTCTGTCTTTGCGATTAGTGCAGACCAAGATCAGCCTGCACATCCATGTAGTCTGTTCTTGGTCTGTACTGTTTGCTATTTAGTCAGTAAATTTTCAATGAACTCCATTCCAAATGATAAATGGTACTGCTGAAATTGAATGATAGACCAGTCCATTTAAGAAATTTAGCAGAGTTAAAGAAATCACTAGCTTATTTTTATAATGTTTCCTAAATGATAGAAATTGACCTACAAACTAAGGTATCAACTTGTATGTAAGTACTTGGAACAAAACTTTTTCTGTTTTGTTGAATTCAGCTAAGTCCAAATTTTTCAAAACTTCAGAAAGTATTTCTAAAATAATTTGGCAAATAAAAAAGATAGCGGGTGAATGTATATTTCAGGTTAGGTAAGACTATACAGGTGATTGGTTTCCTGTCAGGGATGTTTGATATGCAGAAGGTTAGATCAGTTCTCATAGTCTTACCTGTGGCAGTCATGGTCAATTGGGAAAAGGAGTTCCAGAAATGGTAAATATAACATAGTCTTTTTATGCCCCCAAAGGGAGGCATATTAGTTTTCAACTGTCCGTCCGTTCGTTAGTTCGTTCGTCACAACGTTAACCTTTTGCATGAAGGCACTTTACTCGCGAACCACTGCACCCAGGACCTTCAAACTTCACATGCTGAGTACACGACCCCTACTGACTTTGGGGTCACCAGGTCAAAGGTCAAGGCACTGCAGTGTTGCATCAATAGTGATATTTGGACTTCCTTCATATACATTTTTTTGGTCATGATATATTCAGTTTAAAAAAAAACAAAAAACTTAAACTAACTTTTAATGAATGTTCACCAAACTAGGGCAGAAGCAAGGCATAAAGGTCAAGGTCCTCCTCAAGTGAGAAACTTTTGCCCAAGGATGTTATATAGGCATATTACCGGTATGCTACATTGGTGTAAACACTTGCTCTTGTTACTTTTGTCCACAAAAATAATTATTGAATTGTGAATTTGGGCTTGTCTGGGGCTCCAGTTAGCAGTGTTGGATGGGTTTGACTGGGGAAATTCACCATGCAGTGTTTAATGTCGGAGGCCAGTATATTGTGTCTTTGATGATACTAGCTGTTATGATTACAGGGCACCTGGTATGAAGGTTGTTGCGTACCATGGTAACAGTAAGAGGGAGAAGGAAAGGGCTTTAGCACGTGTTCAGAGACGTGGTGGGGTATGCCTTACAACCTATGGTCTGGTAGTAACAAGCTGGGAACAGCTGGGACAGCAGGATGGGCGAGAATTTGTGTGGGTAAGTTAATATGGAAAGTGCTCTACTTTGTATTAATAGAAGTTGGGTGTACCTGACAAGCTGTTATCTGGTACAGCATTTGTGTTGAAAAGTTCACAAGCAAGTGGTAGAGAGATAACCGGCACAGTTTACAAGCAGTATTTGTCTATTTGAAGAGTGGTGGAATATGTAAAGCAGACAACAGTCTCTATTTTACAAAAGGTTGTTTCCTGCAATGAACTGCCAACTTCAACATGTGAATCAGAGGTGAAAGACAAATTATTTATCACAGAGAACGTACACCTCACCTGGGTATCAAACTCAAAATCCTGTGATCTGTAGATCTGTGCTCTTCCTATTGAGTGAATGAGCAGACTAATAGTACATTTTAGGAGTAGTGTGTTGGTATGAGGCAGTTGAAAATCTGTATCTTAGAAGTAGTAGATAAGAATTATGTGGGACAGTTGGTACAGTGAGACAGTTTACAAGCTATTCTTTTTAAAGCAGAATTGTAAGTAAGAAATTAGTTTTCGCTGTGGATGTTGTTTTTCCTTATATAAATCTTAGTTAATAAATAGAAAGTTGGCTGGAATGATATAATACTGAGGTTTGAACTTCCTGTTCGACAGGTCAGCAGTGGAAACTATTAAAGGAATGAATGTCATATTTTTTGTTTTACACACTTGTAAAACCCGAAACCTCGTGCACATATCTACGATAATGGCCGGAATGAATGTCATATTTTTAGCTCACCTGTCACATAGTGACAAGGTGAGCTTTTGTGATCACGCAGCGTCCGTCGTCCGTGCGTACGTGCGTCCGTTCGTCCGTCCGTGCGTAAACTTTTCCTTGTGACATCATTTAGAGGTCACATTTTTTGTGGGATCTTTATGGAAGTTGGTCAGAATGTTCATCTTGATGATATCTAGGTCAAGTTCGAAACTGGGTCACGTGCCATCAAAAACTAGGTCAGTTGTTCTAAAAATAGAAAAACCTTGTGACCTCTCTAGAGGCCATATATTTCACAGGATCTTCATGAAAATTGGTCAGAATGTTCACCTTGATGATATCTAGGTCAAGTTCGAAACTGGGTAATGTGCCATCAAAAACTAGGTCAGTAGGTCTAAAAATAGAAAAACCTTGTGACCTCTCTAGAGGCCATATATTTCATGAGATCTTCATGAAAATTGGTCAGAATGTTCACCTTGATGATATCTAGGTCAGGTTTGAAACTGGGTCACATGCCATCAAAAACTAGGTCAGTAGGTCAAATAATAGAAAAACTTTGTGACCTCTCTAAAGGCCATATTTCTCATGGGATCTGTATGAAAGTTGGTCTGAATGTTCATCTTGATGATATCTAGGTCAAGTTCGGAACTGGGTCACGTGCCTTCAAAAACTAGGTCAGTAGGTCAAATAATAGAAAAACCTTGTGACCTCTCTAAAGGCCATATTTTTCATGGGATCTGTATGAAAGTTGGTCTGAATGTTCATCTTGATGATATCTAGGTCAAGTTCGAAACTGGGTCACGTGCCTTCAAAACGTGCCTTGACCTTGAACTGGGTCACGCGCGGTCAAAAACTAGGTCAGTAGATCTAAAAATAGAAAAACCTTGTGACCTCTCTAGAGGCCATATTTTTCATGAGATCTTCATGAAAATTGGTCAGAATGTTCACCTTGATGATATCTAGGTCAAGTTCGAAACTGGGTCACGTGCGGTCAAAAACTAGGTCAGTAGGTCTAAAAAAAGAAAAACCTTGTGACCTCTCTAGAGGCCATATTTCTTAATGAATTTTCATGAAAATTGGTCAGAATGTTCATCTTGATGATATCTAGGTCAAGTTCGAAACTGGGCCACGTGGGGTCAAAAACTAGGTCAGTAGATTTAAAAATAGAAAAACCTTGTGACCTCTCTAGAGGCCATATTTTTCATGAGATCTTCATGAAAATTGGTCAGAATGTTCACCTTGATGATATCTAGGTTAAATTCTAAACTGGGTCACGTGGGGTCAAAAACTAGGTCAGTAGGTCTAAAAATAGAAAAACCTTGTGACCTCTCTAGAGGTCATATTTTTCAATGGATCTTCATGAAAATTGGTCAGAATGTTCTCCTTGATGATATCTAGGTCAAGTTTGAAACTGGGTCACGTGCAGTCAAAACTAGGTCAGTAAGTCTTAAAATAAAAAAACTTTGTGACTTCTCTAGAGGCCATATTTTTCATGGGATGTTTATGAAAATTGGTCAGAATGTTCACCTTTATGATATCTAGGTCAAGTTTGAAACTGGGTCATGTGTGGTCAATAACTAGGTCAGTAGGTCTAAAAATAGAAAAACCTTGTGACCTCTCTAGAGGCCATATTTTTCAAGAGATTTTCATGAAAATTTGTGAGAATGTTCATCTTGATGATATCTAGGTTAAGTTCGAATCTGGGTCAACTGCGATCAAAAACTAGGTCAGTAGGTCTAAAAATAGAAAAACCTTGTGATGTCTCTAGAGGCCATATTTCTCAATGGATCTTCATGAAAATTGGTGAGAATGTTCAGCATGATGATATCTAGGTCAGGTTCGTAACTGGGTCATGTGCGTTCAAAAACTAGGTCAGTAGGTCAAATAATGAAAAAACCTTGTGATCTCTCTAGAGGCCATTTTTTTCATGGGATCTGTATGAAAATTGGTCTAAATGTTCATCTTGATGATATCTAGGTCAAGTTTGAAACTGGGTTAACTGCAATCAAAAACTAGGTCAGTAGGTCTAAAAATAGAAAAACTTTGTGACCTCTCTAGAGGCCATACTTTTGAATGGATCTTCATGAAAATTGGTCAGAATTTCCACCTTGTTTCTTTTTATAATCAATGTTTTCAATTCAATCATTTTTAAGTACTGGCAGTATAAGTAAAAAGTGAAAAAAAGTAGTCCAACATCGGGAGCAGCACAAAAGTTATCCGAATAAATTTGTTTTACACACTTGTAAAAAAATTCTGTTAGCCAATCAAATTGAAGGAAACGGTCCAAAAAAGAAACGAAATTTATCTGTAACTCACAATTTTTTTGCAGGATTACATGATTCTTGATGAAGGACATAAGATCAAGAACCCGACAAAGACAACTAAAGGTGTACATGCTATACCTGCACATAACAGGATCATTCTGACTGGAACACCTGTCCAGAATAATCTCAAGGTATACGCCTTATGACTTTGTATGATGTATTTTGAAAGTATGTTCAAATATCTGCAGCCTGGAAATACTTTACCAAAAACAATTCTGGTTTTCAAACCTTTAAATTTTGATAATAATACACAAGTTATTTTGAATTTATTGTGTTCAGAAAATGTTTCATATATCTTGAATTGTCACCTAGATGAAGACTTTCTGTTTAGTATTTGTGCCCCGCCCCCCCCCATCCCCCATGAGTTGTGGGGGCATATAGATTTGGTCTTGTCCGTGCATCCGTGCGTCCGTCCGAAGTTCGTGACGCGCCTAGCTCGAAAAGTATTTGATATAAATTGATGAAACCTTGCATGAGTCTTTATCGTGATAAGAACTTGCGCACCTCCTATTTTTCGTCTGGCTCCACCCCCTATTTTAGAGTTATGGCCCCTGAAATAGTCAAAAATGTACATTTTGACCTTGTGACATGCCTAGCTCAAAAAGTATTTGATATAGATTCATGAAACCTTGCATGAGTCTTAATCATGATATGAATTTGCGCAGCTCCTATTTTTCATCTGGCTCCGCCCTCTATTTTTAGAGTTATTGCCCCTGAAATAGTCAAAAATGCACATTTTCACCTTGTGACATGCCTAGCTCAAAAAGTATTTGATTTAGATTCATGAAACCTTGCATGAGTCTTAATCATGATATGAACTTGGGCACCTACTATTTTTCATCTGGCTCCACCCCCTATTTTCAGAGTTATGGCCCATGAAATAGTCAAAAATACACATTTTCACCTTGTGACACGCCTAGCTCAAAAAGTATTTGATATAGATTCATGAAACCTTGCAGGAGTCTTAATCATGATATGAACTTGCGCACCTCCTATTTTTCATTTGGGTCTGCCCCCAATTTTCAGAGTTATGGCCCCTGAAGTAGTCAAAAATGCACATTTTCACATTGTGACATGCCTAGCTCAAACAGTATTTGATATAGATTCATGAAACCTTGCATGAGTCTTAATCATGATATGAACTTGTGCACTTCCTATTTTTTATTTGGGTCCGCCCCCTATTTTTAGAGTTATGGCCCCTGAAATTGTCAAAAATATACAGAGCTCCAGATAAGCTTTTGGTGCAATTGGGTATTTACCCATCACTTTTTGTCTGAATTGGGTATTGGAAATTTGAATTGGGTAAAAATAATATCATTACCCAGCCTTTTCAGAAGTAATTGGGTATTTGCTAAAACCAATTGGGTATTTTACCAATCTCGCACTAACAATTGAGTATTTTTTTGCTTACAGTATACATGGTATATATCATTAAACAGGACTGACTAAGTATTTTAATGGCGCCCTTCAATGTTTAATACAAAAATGTATTTAAAATTGTAATGAATGTTTCATACTGTTGTTTTCTTTTTCACTTTTAATGCAGTCTGAGATCAGTTCATCCACAATATCCCGAACGATGTGGTCACCGCAATATGCATTCTCCCAAAAGATGTCATCCAGTATTGGTGACACTACATCGTCACAAACAGATAACTGTCATTGTTGAACAGCAAAATAACCCACTAATTTGTTTGTTTGTGCTGCAACAATGTTTTTTCCTGCAACCTCTTTACATTTTATCGGCGTAAAATTGTTTACAAAGCTTCCAAATAACACCGTTCAGCCGACTGAATGGTCCTGTTATTTTTCCGATAAATTGCAACCTGTTCTGCAGTAACGTATAACCAGTCAGTCAAATCTAGCGTTAAAGTCTCGTACCCGTTCTAGTTATAAGGAAAATGCGATACGCAAGCTATTTTTTACGAATTGGGTATTAGGAATTTTAATTGCGTTTCAGTACGCACACTGTATGAATTCAATTGGGTTTTCTGCAATTTTAATTGCGTAAATACGCAAATACGCAGCTTATCTGGAGCTCTGAAATATACATTTTCACCTTGTGACACACCTAGCTCAAAAAGTATTTAATATAAATGGTTGAAAACTCGCATAAGTCTTTATCATGATATAAACTTGCACACCTCTAATTTTTTGGCTGGCTCCACCCCTTATTTTTAGCTCACCTGTCACAAAGTGACAAGGTGAGCTTTTGTGATCGCGCGGTGTCCGTCGTCCGTGCGTGCGTCCGTGCGTGCGTCCGTCCGTAAACTTTTGCTTGTGACCACTCTAGAGGTCACATTTATCATGGGATCTTTATGAAAGTTGGTCAGAATGTTCATCTTGATGATATCTAGGTCAAGTTCGAAACTGGGTTACGTGCCGTCAAAAACTAGGTCAGTAGGTCTAAAAATAGAAAAACCTTGTGACCTCTCTAGAGGTCATATATTTCATAAGATCTTCATGAAACTTGGTCAGAATGTTCACCTTGATGATATCTAGGTCAAGTTCGAAACTGGGTCACGTGCCATCAAAAATTAGGTCAGTAGGTCTAAAAATAGAAAAACCTTGTGACCTCTCTAGAGGCCATATATTTCACAAGATCTTCATGAAAATTGGTCAGAATGTTCAACTTGATAATATCTAGATCAAGTTTGAAACTGGGTCACGTGCCTTCAAAAACTAGGTCAGTAGGTCAAATAATAGAAAAACCTTGTGACCTCTCTAGAGGCCATATTTTTCATGGGATCTGTATGAAAGTTGGTATGAGTGTTCATCTTGATGATATCTAGGTCAAGTTCGAAACTGGGTCATGTGCGGTCAAAAACTAGGTCAGTAGGTCTAAAAATAGAAAAACCTTGTGACCTCTCTAGAGGCCATATATTTCATGAGATCTTCATGAAAATTGGTCAGAATGTTCACCTTGATGATATCTAGGTCAAGTTCGAAAGTGGGTCACGTGCGGTTAAAAACTAGGTCAGTAGGTCAAATAATAGAAAAACCTTGTGACCTCTCTAGAGGCCATATTTTTCATGGGATCTGTATGAAAATTGGTCTGAATGTTCATCTTGATGATATCTAGGTCAAATTTGAAAGTGGGTCACATGCCATCAAAAACTAGGTCAGTAGGTCAAATAATAGAAAAACCTTGTGACCTCTCTAAAGGCCATATTTTTCATGGGATCTGTATGAAAATTGGTCTGAATGTTCATCTTGATGATATCTAGGTCAAGTTCGAAACAGGGTCATGTGCTGTCAAAAACTATGTCATTAGGTCTAAAAATAGAAAAACCTTGTGACTCTCTAGAGACCATACTTGTGAATGGATCTCCATAGAAATTGGTCAGAATGTTCACCTTGATGATATCTAGGTCAAGTTAGAACTGGGTCACGTGCCTTAAAAAACTAGGTCAGTAGGTCAAATAATAAAAAAAACCTTGTGACCTCTCTAGAGGCCATACTTTTCATGGGATCTGTATGAAAGTTGGTCTGAATGTTCATCTTGATGATATCTAGATCAAGTTTGAAACTGGGTCAACTGCGGTCAAAAACTAGGTCAGTAGGTCTAAAATTATTAAAATCTTTCGACCTCTCTAGAGACCATATTTTTCAATGGATCTTCATGAAAATTGGTCAGAATTTTTATCTTGATAATATCTAGGTCAAGTTCAAAACTGGGTCACATGAGCTCAAAAACTAGGTCACTATGTCAAATAATAGAAAAAACGACGTCATACTCAAAACTGGGTCATGTGGAAAGAGGTGAGCGATTCAGGACCATCATGGTCCTCTTGTTAAAATTATGGCCCCTGAAATAGTAAAAAAATGCACTTTTTCACCTAATTATATACCTAGCTCAAAAAGTATTTGGTGTAAATTCAGGAAACCTTGCTGGAGTCTTTATCGTGATGTGACCTTGCACACTTGGCATTCTTCTTGAGAATCTTAGCTCTTTATTTCAGAGTTATGGCCCTTGAAATAGCCAAAATAGTGGATTTTTTGTTTTTGATGCTCATAGCGCAAAAAGAATAGCGCCTAGAATAATGAATCCTTTTCATAAAATGTTTGTTGAGGCTATACCCCATTAAGACTGCAAACATTTGAATTATTGCCACTTATTTGTGACAAATGTACCAGTGGGGGGCACACCCTGTGTCCTACAGACACATTCTAGTTCATTTTGATTTAAACACATTTTGACATTGATATTCATGGGAACTAGATTTTGTGGATTTCATGGTTGTGATAGACCACAAAAATTGCAGCATAAAGGCTAATTTTCTAGTTATCTCATGTTTTAAAAGTTGAAATCCAAGTATTCATGACCTCATGAAATGTTAGTCTTTGACAGAACCTAGAAATTTAATGCCCACGAAATTTAATCATTTTAAAGTATGTTATTTTAAAGTGCTGTGTTGTATTTTTAGCTCACCTGAGCACAAAGTGCTCAGGGTGAGGTATTGTGATCACTCACCGTCCGGCGTCCGTCCGTCCGTCCGTCCGTCGTCCGTCCGTCCGTCCGTCCACACTTTCCTTTAAACAACATCTCCTCCTAAACCAACAGGCCAATTTTGATGAAACTTCACAGGGTTGTTCCTTGGATGGTCTTCTTTAAAAATTGTTCAAAGAATTGAATTCCATACAGAATTCTGGTTGCCATGGCAACCAAAAGTAAAAACTTAGAGCTTAGATATTTGGTGTGAAGCATTGCCTAGTGGACCTCTACCAAGTTTGTTCAAATCATGACCCCAGGGTCAAAATTGACCCCGCCCCGGGGGTCACTTGATTTTACATAGGAAAATCTTAAAAAATCTTCTTCTCAAAAACCAGAAGCCCTAGAGCTTAGATATTTGACTTGTAGCATTGCCTAGTGGACCTCTACTAAAATTGTTCAAATCATGACCCCGGGGTCAAAATTGACCTCGCCCCAGGGGTCACTTGATTTTACATAGGAAAATCTTCAAAAAATTTCTAAAAATAAACCAGAAGGCTTAGAGCTTAGATATTTGACATGTAGCATTGCCTAGTGGACCTCTACAAAATTTGTTCAAATCATTACCCCCGGGTCAAAATTGACCCCACCCCAGGGGTCACTTGATTTTACATAGGAAAATCTTCAAAAATTTTCTAAAAATAAACCAGAAGGCCTAGGTCTTAGATATTTGACATGTAGCATTGCCTAGTAGACTTCTACAAAATTTATTCAAATCATGACCCCGGGGTCAAATTGACCCCGCCCCATGGGATAACTTGATTGTACATAGAAAAATCTTCAAAATAAACCAGAAGGCCTAGAGCTTAGATATTTCATATGTAGCATTGCCTAGTGGACCTCTACAAAATTTGTTCAAATCATGACCCCCGGGGTTAAAATTGACCCCACCCCAGGGGTCACTTGATTTTACATAGGAAAATCTTCAAAAAATTTCTAAAAATAAACCAAAAGGCTTAGATCTTAGATATTTGACATGTAGCATTGCCTAGTAGACTTCTACAAAATTTGTTCAAATCATTACCTCCGGGGTCAAATTGACCCCACCCCATGGGGTTATTTGTTTAGCTTTAGCAAAGAATTTTTTTCAAGAAAGCAATTAAACTCAGGTGAGCAATATAGGGCCATCATGGCCCTCTTGTTTATTTGCAGGAGCTCTGGTCCCTCTTTGACTTCGTTCATCAAGGTTCTCTGCTGGGTATACAGAAAACCTTCAAGATGGAATTTGAAAATCCTATAACGAGAGTATGTATATTGAAATGTACAACCGAGTATCAAGGTTTGGTACAGAATGATTATGTTTAATATTTTTGTAATCAAAATCTCCTGAATAGCTATAAATTATAACATTCTAGTGAAAGGCAAATTATCTTAAGCACAGTGTATGACAGCTTTTTTGCTTTTTAGCTCACCTGAGCCAAAGGCTCATGGTGAGCTTTTGTGACTGCTCAGTGTCCGTCCTGTGACATGTGTCATGCATCCGTCAACATTTTCTAAAAAGATCTGCTTGAAAACCACTGGGCAGAATTACACCAAACTTCACAGGAATGATCCTTGGGTGGTCCCCTTTCAAATTTGTTCAAAGAAGTTAATTCCATGCAGAACTCTGGATGCCATGGCAACTGAAAGGAAAAACCTTTAAAATCTTCTTGGCCAAAACTGCAAGGCGTAGAGTCTTGATATTTGGCATGTGACATCATCTTATGGTCCTCTATCAAGATTGTTCAAGTTGTGCCTGGGGGTCACAAGTTTTACATAGACTTATATAGTAAAAAACTTTAAAAATCTTCTTGTTTAAAACCACAAGACCTAGGCTTTTGATATTTTGTATGTAGCATTGCCTTGTGGTCTTCTACCAAAATTGTTCAAATTATGCCCCTGGGGTGAAAAGAGGCCCTGCCCAGGGGGGTCTCATGTTTTACCTAGACTTGTATAGGAAATTTAAAAAAAAAAATCTTGTCTGAAACTGCAAAGCCTAGGCCTTTGATATTTGGTTTGTAGCATTGCCTGATGGATCTCTAACAAGTTTGTTTAAATTATGCCCCTAGAGTGAAAAGAGGCCCCATCATGGGGGTCACTAGTTATAATTTTGAGTTATATAGGAAAAAATAATTCAGAAATTATCAGATCATATTTCCTAGACTGTTTAATTATAATTACCTGATGACCCCAAGAGATTAGGGATCACTTGACTGTGACCTTGACCTACTGACCTACTTTCTTGTTTTTTTTTAAGATACAGCCTTGAAATTTGGATGACATGTACAGTTTTGCACACCGATCTTAAAACTGACTTTAAGTTACCATGAATGTGACCTACTGACCTACCTTCTTTATATTTTAGCATCAGTTTGCCATTTGAAACATGTGGCTCATATTACTGAGGTGAGCAATCCAGGGTCATCATGACCCTCTTGATGACTAGTTTGCTTTGGTGGGTTTAGCCTGCACCTTGAAAATGGCTTCCGCCTTATAACTTGAGAACCATTTGACCCAGAACCTTCAAACTTGGAAGCATAATTCGGCTTGTGTAGAAGATGATCCCTATTGTTTTTAGATCAATAGGTCAAGGTTAAGGATACAGGGACCTGAATATTGAAAAATATTTCTGCACGGTAATTAGATTAGACTAAATGAAGTAAAAGACCCCTATCGCTTTTTTTTGGTCGAGAGGTAAGGTCATTGGGGCTTGAAGCTTGAAAACTGTTTCTGCTCAGTGACTTTAGAACAACTTGATCCAGTATCTTCAAACTTGATAGTATGGGTTAAGAAGTAGGTGACTCCTGTTCTTTTTGGGGATTAGTAGGTAAAAGGTAAAAGTCATAGTGATCACAGGACTTAAAATAGGACAACCCATCATGGGCTGCATTAATACAGCTCTTGTTGTCAATTATATATAGGGGTGAGTATTGAGGCCAATTTTGACTATTGCAATACTATTGATATTGCTGAAAAACTATTGCAATACTATTCTATTGCAGGTTACTATTGTGATACTATTGCAATAGTTATCGTCCACCATGTTTTATACAGTAAAACTACCAACTGGCATTATTACACAGTGTAAGACACAACACCGTTTATAATTGCTGTTAATAAAGTTAATAATACACATTGAGAAGTTTGTATAACTGAAATGGACAGATATAAATCTAACATTAAATATTTTTAACATTTTTAGCTCACCTGTCACAAAGTGACAAGGTGAGCTTTTGTGATCGCGTGGCGTCCGTCGTCCGTCCGTGCGTCCGTCCGTAAACTTTTGCTTGTGACCACTCTAGAGGTCACATTTTTCATGGGATCTTTATGAAAGTTGGTCAGAATGTTCATCTTGATGATATCTAGGTCAAGTTCGAAACTGGGTCACGTGCGTTCAAAAACTAGGTCAGTAGATCTAAAAATAGAAAAACCTTGTGACCTCTCTAGAGGCCATATTTTTCATGAGATCTTCATGAAAATTAGTCAGAATGTTCACCTTGATGATATCTAGGTCAAGTTCAAAACTGGGTCACGTGGGGTCAAAAACTAGGTCAGTAGGTCTAAAAATAGAAAAACCTTGTGACCTCTCTAGAGGCCATATTTCTCAATGGATCTTCATGAAAATTGGTCAGAATGTTCATCTTGCTGATATCTAGGTCAAGTTCGAAACTGGGTCACGTGGGGTCAAAAACTAGGTCAGTAGATCTAAAAATAGAAAAACCTTGTGACCTCTCTAGAGGCAATATTTTTCAAGAGATCTTCATGAATATTGGTCAGAATGTTCACCTTGATGATATCTAGGTCAAGTTCGAAACTGGGTCACGTGGGGTCAAAAACTAGGTCAGTAGGTCTAAAAATAGAAAAACCTTGTGACCTCTCTAGAGGCCATATTTCTCAATGGGTCTTCATGAAAATTGTTCAGAATGTTTATCTTGATGATATCTAGGTCAAGTTCGAAACTGGGTCACATGGGGTCAAAAACTAGGTCAGTAGATCTAAAAATAGAAAAACCTTGTGACCTCTCTAGAGGCCATATTTTTCAAGAGATCTTCATGAATATTGGTCAGAATGTTCACCTTGATGATATCTAGGTCAAGTTCGAAACTGGGTCAAGTGCCGTCAAAAACTAGGTCAGTAGGTCTAAAAATAGAAAAACCTTGTGACCTCTCTAGAGGCCATATTTCTCAATGAATCTTCATAAAAATTGGTCAGAATGTTCACCTTGATGATCTCTAGATCAAGTTTGAAACTGGGTCATGTGCGGTCAAAAACTAGGTCAGTAGGTCTGAAAATAGAAAAACCTTGTGACCTCTCTAGAGGCCATATTTTTCATTGGATCTTTATGAAAATTGGTCAGAATGTTCACCTTGGTGATATCTAGGTCAGGTTTGAAACTGGGTCATGTTCGGTCAATAACTAGGTCAGTAGATCTAAAAATAGAAAAACCTTGTGACCTCTTTAGAGGCCATAAATTTCAAGAGATCTTCATGAAAATTGGTCAGAATGTTCACCTTGATAATATCTAGTTCAAGTTCGAAGCTGGGTCACATGCGGTCAAAAACTAGGTCAGTAGGTCTGAAAATAGAAAAACCTTGTGATGTCTCTAGAGGCCATATTTCTCAATGGATCTTCATGAAAATTAATGAGAATGTTCAGCTTGATGATATCTAGCTCAAGTTCGTAACTGGGTCATTTGCGGTCATAAACTAGGTCAGTAGGTCGAGAAATAGAAAAACCTTGTGACCTCTCTAGAGGCCATATTTTTCACGAGATCTTCATGAAAATTGGTGAGATTGTTCACCTTGATGATATCTAGGTCAAGTTTAGAAGTGGGTCACGTGCCTTCAAAAACTAGGTCATTAGGTCAAATAATAGAAAAACCTTGTGACCTCTCTAGAGGTCATATTTTTCAATGGATCTTCATGAAAATTGGTCAGAATTTTTTTATCTTGATGATATCTAGGTTACATATGCTCAAAAACTAGGTCACTATGTCAAATAATAGAAATAACGACGTCATACTCAGTTCAACACTGGGTCATGTGGGGATAGGTGAGCGATTCAGGACCATCATGGTCCTCTTGTTTCTATTTCTTGCCTTCCTTGGCTTTGAAACAATAAGTAAAACAATAAACCTATGGAAGGTATACTCAAACGAAACGGCCATTTTGTTGCAAATGTCAACGTGTTTAATAACCCAAAGCATCGAAAAAGACGAAAATTGACGGATCGGACTAAGGTGTACCAGCACTAAATGAATGGCCCTACCGAACAGTTTGCTATATCATACAAGTAGCCTACTTTCTCCATGTCCAAAGTACTTTTTCTCATTTAAGATTATTTAAATATATTTAATCAAAGTTTCTAAAAAAAAAAATTAAATTTATTGATTATCTCCCAGACTTCTCAGTCCTTTAGGTAGTTTAATTCCATGAGGGTAATTATTGTAATGGAGACGTAAACATTTTCCGAGGCGCAAATGAGAGCTGGCTTGGTTTCTTGGTTTATGAATTATTAATTATTTCTGTATTTACTAAAATTTCAAAACTATCGATTGTTGAAGGAACTATCGGCGATTGTTATTGGATCGTGACTTTTCTATCGATGCATACTATCGGGACACTCAGTGTCGCAATGCATCAATATTTCCATGTATCGTTACACCACTAGTTATATATGGCTATCGCTTGATCTAACCAGTGTTCCTGGATTGCTTACCAATATTAACCTGTTCCCAACAAAGAACTGACAGTTTACCTGGTATGAATCAAAGGCGGAAGATGGCTGACTCAAGACAAATTGCATTCAGTCAATTTTCGTGGAAAAGATTCTTGGTGTTTATTGGGAAACTTGTAAGCTGTGGTTAAAATTCAGTGGGTTATCACAGTTTTTCATTTGCTCTGCCATGGATACAAGCTGACAGTTTACTGATTGGAGCTCTTGTGCTGCACCTGTCTAACTTAATTGACTGACAAGTACACAAAAGTAAAAAAGAAAAGGACTAGAAGACTCAAGCATGCTTCCAACTGTGAATCCATTGTAATAAGTCTGCCACTTAACCTTCCTATATTCCTCTTTGTTGATCAGTTGCTAACATTTCAGTCATTACCATTGATACAATGCTCTGATTCCTGCAGGCAAGGGAGAAAGATGCTACAATAGGTGAGAAGAAGCTGGGTATGGAAATGGCTGAGAGCCTCAAGAAGATTATAGAACCATATTTCCTGAGGAGAACAAAGGCCGAGGTGAAGGAGAGAGAGAAAATGGAGAAGGAGAAAGATCAGACAGATTCTGGAGTCAAACATGCCGTGTAAGTATTAGTAATTATTAGACTGCTGCTGGTTAAAAACCAGTCTATGGGACAATAGGGCGGCTCTTGACTGTCCGTCTCTTGACTGTCCGTCTGTCATTATAATTATTGTTTATACATCATTGACAGATATCGGACCATTAGGTTATATATTACCTTACAGTAGGGGACTTTGTATTGCATGGCAATACTTTATTCACATGGTACAGGTCTAACTTCTTGTGTTATACCACGTTGTGTAATATTTTTGCGTATAAGTTACCTATACATTTTCCATTGAAAATGTATTCTTTATTGAATAATTTGTTACAAGATCTTGAATCATCATGGACCAGATGTATTTATCAACCTAGTTATCGGGTTTTACTGAGTCATACCAAACGACTAGACTATAAGGGTTCAAAAACACCTAGTTGATGATAAAACAAGATCTATAAGTAGGTGATAAGTGGAATTGCAGTTGTATGTTATCAACCACTTCAGTAGATTAGTGGTACAGTGTTAGCTTCAAGTGCAGGAGATCATGGGTTCGATCAACAGCTGATGTATAAACTGGTACCAGTGGCATTAAAAGAAAAACTGGCTTCTTTTCTCTCATACCTTTGCGGCAATGCATTCCATCTGGAGAGTGATTGATTTAAGTTGTAGTACTTGCCTCACAGTTGACCGAAAATAAATTGATATAACATCTTGGTGTTTTGTACCTCATATTGTTGTTACGTTTCATATACATGACGAGATGGCATGTTATATCAAGGTCACAGGTTTGGGCACTACACTTTGGGGCATTTGTCCATTAATAATAACAACTGTTCTATATGTTATATATTTGGATGATATAGATACATATTATTTTGTTGTTGTTACAGTATGCCGACAATGACCAGGAAGAATGATCTGATTGTATGGACATTTCTGCGTGAGACACAACTTAAGATCTACCAGGACTTCCTGTCTCTAGATTCTGTGAAAGAGGTGATAGACATTGTATATTTATGTTGTATAATATTGATATTATTAAAGTGAAATTCAGAAAACCAGTTTTGTTGTTGCTCCAGCACTCTGGGGCATACAGATTTGGTCTTGTCTGTGCGTCAATAACTTTGTGACGCGCGTACCTCAAAAAGTATTTGATATCAGTTGATGAAACCTTGCACAAGTCTTTATCATGATATGAAATTGTGCACCTATTTTTCCTCTGGATCCGCCCCCTATTTCCAATAGTCAAAAATGCACATTTTCACCTTGTGACTTACCTAGCTAAAAAAGGTAGTTGATATATATTGATAAAACCTTGCATGAGTCTTTATCATGATATGAACTTGCTCACCTCCTTAGAGCTCCAGATAAGATTTTAGGTTAAAGGGTATTTTACCCCCTAGTTTTTTTTTTCAAAGAGTATTTTACTCCTACATATTTTTTCAAAAGGGTATTTTAGAATTCTAAATGGTTTTTCAGAATTAGAAATTATTTAAAAGGGTAATAATAATAACTGTTTGTTTGTATAATTTTCTGATATTCATGTGCTCCGCTGAAGTGCCTTTGTCGACCAATGCTGTTTTCCTGAATATTTTTTGAGCCTTCATTCAGATAGTTTTAACATTTTGTTTACTGCATACATTACATCTTACACTACATCTTAATTTAAGTTACTGACCACTGCGATATATCAACAGCCAGTGATACTTTGACTGTCAATGTTTGTTTTTTTCAGAAACACCCACATGTATGGTGCTTCTGCTTCTTCAACAGTTACCCATAATATATCATAGATCATTGTCCAAGTCATCTCTTGTCACACGCTTTAACAGGGCTTCGGAAATTTGCCGGTTTGTCGGTTTTGGACCGATTTTTGACTTTTCAGACCGATTCGTGAAGTGAAAAAACGAAAAAAATCGGTCCCGTAAAAATGGAGAAAAGTATAAATTTCGGTCTGATATCTCAATACACGATCACCTGCCAAGTAGGAAATTGTTGGTCGCACCTTCAGATAATCAATAAACGTGTCACTCTGATAATCGGTCCGTAATTAGCGCGTGATGCAATCAGTGCTCGCGCGGCACATCCTTTAATGTTTGCAGACAGCCGACTGCGGTGTATTAAACATTTTTGACTGGTTTCCTAACGTTTCTGACTGGATCCAAATCATTTCGACAGGGATCCACTTCTTTTATTTAGAATCCGACGGATGGTTTATTTCAAAAGGCTCTTTGATCACGGTAACAAACAAATGGTCGCTGCATTTAATCAAAGAGCTATAATAATAATTGTACATTATAGGTCTTTGATTTAATGAGACATCACACGGAAAACCGATAAAAATAATTTTTATAATTACTTGATTTGAAAAAATTACATGATTCATTTGTTGGGGCTCCAGTTGATACAAATGCAGAAAATTGTCTTTGCAACCCGACTGTACAAAAAAGAAAAAAATGGACGGGCAACCACGAATGATAAAGAAAACCGGAGTGGCACTGTTTATCAAATCGGTCTTTTAAAAAACGTTTCAAAATGAAATTTTGTTTACATCAGAAGAGAACATATAACTTTATAAAATGTAGTTGCTTATTGAAGTACAACGTAAGTGAAATTAAATATCCGTGGCCAACCCGCGTGACGTTTTGGTACTATACATGCGGGAAATTCGATCTCAGCGTTCAAATAACGTACACATTCAGTCCGCGGCAGAATATTTTTTAAATACTGAGGCTGTTTAGCAGAGAATATGTGTCGTGTAACTCACTTTGACGCATTGTATTTTATAGAATTCCGTCAAAGAATGAGGAAACATCACAAAGTATCTGCCGTGTATACGGTATCGAAGTCACGTGCGTTGGCTTTTAGACTAGTTACGCACACGGTGTCAATGCCTCGTATTATCTCGGAAAAACATCGAATTTTAAACAAAGTAACGATCACACATAACACTGAATAACTGTCTTCATTGTATGGTAACGCGCGGTGACTGGAAACTCAGTTTTAATGCATGACATGCTTATTTCTTTACCCTATCACGTTTTACAAAATATGTAATATTGGGAATGCGGTGGGTGGGGTAGCGCCGATGTCAGGATTTTCGTTTCGGACCGATTGAGTTATCAAAATTTCCGGAGCCCTGCGCTTTAATATACTTGAAGAAGAAAATAACATTATTTTATGATATCGTTTGCGTTTGCTTTTATGAGATGCATTTTTGTTTGTTGTACTCGATTACAAAAAGGATGTGCTTGATTTATGATAAAATTGGATTACGCACTTTAATCGAGTAAAATACGTAGCCCGTTTTTTCAATGCGTATCAGTACGCGTAGGTTTGATTTTAAATGCGTTTTTTGTAAATTTCAAAACGTATTTACGCAAATACGCATCTTATCTGGAGCTCTGCCTCCTACATTTTGATTGTGATTATGTATAAATGTAGTAAGATTTACAAGACGTAATTGATTTTTAGCTCGACTATTTGAAGAATAGGGGAGCTATCCTACTCGCCCGGCATCGGCCTGAGCGTCACACAAATGTTAAAGTTTGCGTACCACCCCAAATATTTTCAAAGTCCATTGAAATATTGCTTTCATATTTTGCATACTTGTTTACCATCATGACCCCAGTCTGTAAAAAGGAGGAGGCAACTCTTTCAAGCATTTTTACTGAATTATGGCCCCTTTTCGACTTAGAATATGCTTATTGTAATGTTCAAGTTTTACTCATTGCTTATATTATATTATCAAGCACTGAGAATAGCCGAGCGCGCTGTCCACTGACAGCTCTTGTTTCCATTTACAATTTAGATTAGATTTTAATTTTTATAAGATTTATTCTAGTCTGCAGTCTATGAAAAAATCCAGGAGGAGCACAGTATATACAAATGATAACTTCTCTTTTCACATGTATTTTTGAATTATTTTCAGCTGTTGATGACTACCAAGTCTCCACTTGTAGCCCTGAATGTACTGAAGAAGATCTGTGATCATCCACGATTATTGTCCACAAGAGCTTGTGCTCAGCTTGGGATACAGGGTGACGAAGGGTAAGGCCTGGAACTGAGTTAGCTTGTTTGTGTGCTTGTGAGGTTTTAAAAGTCACATCACATCATTTCAGGTCATACAGGGACTATCAAGATTAACCTTAAGAACTATCTGTAGGTAGAAGCTGTAGATAGTGAGCATGCAAAGTTATAATGCTGTCGGCATGAGCATTTAGGGTACAGAAGTCAAGGTCAGCATCACTGGTACTAAAATAGAAAATGATTTCTGCCAGTTTTGATTTTGTAGCGTTGCCGCGTTCCTTTTTGGTGATTGACAACTCCCTCTCCTCTCAAAAGAAAGAAAATGTTTTTCTTTCAGTTTCTTTTAAGTATCCCCCACCGATGAAATCGGGAGGGGGGTATTGAAATGGCGTCCGTCCGTCCGCAGCCATTTCTCAGTAACTATGAGGTAGAGTTTCATGAAACTTGAAATAAACATGAAGCAACATACTGCGATAATGCCTGTCAAATTTTTTTTGGATTGGTCAATTTCCCTAGAGTTACTGCCCTTGATTTAATGAAAAATGCCCAAAATTGTCCGTCTGCAGCCATTTCTCAGTAACTATTAGGTAGAATTTCATAAAACCTGAAATAAACATGCACCAACATACTGCAATGATGCCCGTCAAGTTTTTTTTTGGATTGGTCAATTTCCCTTAGAGTTATTGCCCTTGATTTAATGAAAAATCCATGTCTGTAGCCATTTCTCAGTAATAAACTGACAGAATTTCATGAAACTTGAAATAAATATGGACCAACATACTTCGATGATGTCTGTCATTTTATTTTTTCAATTGGTCAATTAGAGTTATTGCCCTTTAATTGTTTAAAAATCTACAGATTTGTACATAACAAACCAACCAATTGGTAGAATTTCATTAAACTTCTTTCATTCTTTTCCATGAACATTTATTATAAACATGTGAAGTTTTGTACCTGCACCTGGTCACCACCTTGCCTTGGTCACACCCCCCCCACTCCCCCCACACACCAAAAAAAACAACAAAAAAACATTCCTTTTTATTTATTTCTTTTCAAACCTTCCATGATTATTTATCAGCATGCAAAGTTTTACCGTTTCCCACCTCAATATCCACTGTCTTGCCCACCACCCCGATCATGCATCCCCATCCCCCACCCATTTTTTATTTTTTTTTTTTCATCATTTTTAATTTTCCCCCCAAAAAAAAAATCATTTTCTGTTAAAATCATTTTGATTAAAGAAATTATTTGCTTATTAGTAAAGATTAATTTTTCATATTAATCTCATTTTTTATGGCTTAATTGAACTGGTCAACTATTTATTATTAAGCTTGTCCTAATTTGTCGTCTGCTGTCCATAAACCTTGACGATGCATGCAAGTCATGTGACATATAGGTATAAATGTAAGCAACACTGTCTTCTGTCCTCTTTCAATACCGTAAATCGAAGTGGATAAACATTGTATTAGTTATGTCTGCACATGGTCGAGGATCACGGAGAGGAAGGCGGAGAAGGGACGACGCCTCAGCAGGAGAGAAACAAGGGCCAGAGATAGTTATTTGACAAATATACAAATATAATTCAGCCGATGATAGAGGTATGAACGCTTCGATTATTGATTTTGAGGAAATTTTACGGGTGTTCGATATAATGCCACGTAGTGCTCACGTGGTTGATCCTTCTACCAAGGTCACGAATAACTGTCCTGCTGGAAACACGAAAAGTGTAGATAGGTTCTAAGATAATAGACACAAATAACGAAAATGTAAATGGCGGGTCGAATCTGGCGACTTTTGTAGCTAATTCTACTAGCAATAGCAATAATATTAGCGAAAACGAGTTGATTTTTACCATATATTGATAATCTGCTAAGGCAGACATGTTATGACATAACCATGCATGTACCATCCTCTTTAAAGCAACGCATTTGTACAGTTTTGTTGTAAAAGGGTGCGGTGGAGCTGACCGATTATGAGAACGGTAGTGTTTTGTCTCTGTTTAGTAACAGTAAAATTGAGTGCCGTCGAAAAGAGTGTAAAGATGATATAGGCTCTACAGAAAAATGGTCTAATGCTTTTATAATATATGTCGAACTTCACGAACTATGGAATTATTTTTTTATTATTAGAAAGGGTGCAGTAATTCACGGGGGTACATTTCGGAAAAATTATGACCAACAATTTAGGTGAAAGCAAGCTTAATTCCCTCATCGTGGTCGGTAATCAATCAGGATTGGAGGCTACGTTGCATGCCTTTGCGTTATGAATACATTTACAAGCGTGTCAAAACCAAAAAATGTCTGTATTGACTTTGACAAAGGTCAGTGCAAATGGTCGAATTGCAAGTTTATGCACACTTGCTTCAACTGTAACAAGGGTCACTCAATAACCAGTTGCACACCCGGGTTGAACACATTACCTCATTTACAAAACATTAGTAGCGTGGTGCCTGACACAGTTCCGGTTCAATTTTATTTTCAGTCAAAAGGATCTGAATTAGGTTTTTCCTGGACAAACACGTAGTTCATTCCAAAGAACCCGACCATATCATAGGTCATATATTGAGTTATTCTTTAATTTTCATATCCCGAGGGTTTGTCTATTTAATAATGATTACATAGACCAAAAACATTGGTTAGATTTGATAAAATTAGTAAAAAGTTTGATAAAATCAAAACTAGTACCAGATGACGGCACGATGAAGGTGTATAATATGCAGAAAAAAAAAAAGCTAATTTTTTAGTTTATCGTGCCATCGCAAAATTTAGGCCTCACATAAAAAAGGCGTAGTGCATTTATTATTTAATATTATCGCCCCAAACTTTCAGCACCGCTAGAGAATACAATTAACCTGAAGTCTATACCAATCCTAATAAGATATTGGAAGAATGTTAAGCAAATTTATACAAAAATAGCCGATTGTTTTATAAATTACCTGTAAATTTTTATACAGCGCGATCATAAATAGCTATTTCGTTTTTATCATAAATACATTTAAAACACTACGGGCACAAAATTCAGATTTTCGGCCAGAAAATACAAAAAACATAATAAAAAAATATATATTAATAAAAAGACGGCAGCAATTTAAAAATATAGAGTTAAATTACTGTCATGAAATTCTTAGTGACCCATTTGGCTTATAAATAGAATGTGTGTATTGATAATGGAATGGTCCGTTATTTGGGTAGAAGTGTTATTCAGTATAATGCGGTTTTTACATTAAAAGGGCAAGGTAAATCATGCTGTTTTCCCTAATTGGTGGACGAGTCTATATATTGGAAATCAAACTACACGTGACATACGGACGTACATGGTTTATGCGGATTTAAAAAAAAAACGCGTGGCCGTTAAAGAGGCACCACAAAATATCTGTATTTTGTATTGCCATGATGGTAATTTTACATGCTTTGCATGAAGCAAATGAGAAATAACAAGTCTCAAGTTACAAATTGACAGTGACATATATTTGGCCAAGACAATGTGTGTAATGTGTGTAATGGCTTAACATTTTATTAGCTCACCTGTCACATAGTCACATAGTGACAAAGTGAGCTTTTGTGATCACCCTTTGTCCGTCGTCCGTTGTCTGTGCGTGCGAGCGTCGGTGCGTGCATCTGTCAACAATTTCTTGTCTGCACGATAGTGGTTTCATTATTGATTTTAATTTAACCAAACTTGCACACAACTTGTATCACCATAAGATCTCGGTTCCTTTCTTGAACTGGCCAGATCCCGTTATGGGTTCCAGAGTTATTGCCCCTGAAAGTTCCAAAAATAGCTATTTTGACCTTGTCTGCACAATAGCAGCTTCATTTATGATTTGATTTTAACCAAACTTGCACAAAACTTGTGACACCATAAGATCTTGGTTCCTTTCTTGAACTAGCCAGATCCCATTATGGGTTTCAGAGTTATGGCCCCTGAAAGGGCCAGATTTAGCTATTTTGACCTTGTCTGCATAATAGCAGCTTCATTTATGATTTTATTTTAACCAAACTTGCACACAACTTATATCACCATAAGATCTTGGTTCCTTTCTTGAACTGCCGAGATTACATTATGGGTTCCAGAGTTATGGCCAGAATTAGCTATTTTGACCTTGTCTGCACAATAGCAGCTTCATTTATGATTTGAATTAAATCAAACTTGCACAAAACTTGTGTCACCATAAGATCTCAGTTCCTTTCTTGAACCGGCCAGATCCCATAATGGGGTCCAGAGTTATGGCCCCTGAATGGGCCAAAATTAGCTATTTTGACCTTGTTTGTACAATAGCAGCTTCATTTATGATTTGATTTTAACCAAACTTGCACACAACTTGTATCACCACAAGATCTTGCTTCCTTTCTCGAACTGGCCAGATTCCTTCATGTGTTCCAGAGTTATGGCCCCTTAAAGGTCCAAAATTGGCTATTTTGGCTTTTGCAGCCATATAGACACTTCATTTATGGTTTTATTTGATACAAACTTCCAAAATATCTTCAACAACAATAAATCTTGGATTCCATGACAAATCAGAACCAGTCGTAGGTTCCAGTGTTATTTTATATCTGATTACCTCCCCTGATTGTAATCAAAATGGATTTATATCAATAAGTACTTATAGGACTTATTTGAAATTTCATTATTGTTATTAGTTGGACTGAAACAATCAGGGTATATAACTATGGAGTGATTTTATGTCAAATTACCTCCCTTTATTTCAAATTAAAATGGGTATATCTCCGTAACTAATGAAGATACTGATCTGAAATTCCATTTATGCCAACATATTTATTTGGCAGATCCTTCTTTTGTTCACTTACAATATATTTTTTTTAATTATTGCCCTTTTACGTTAATTTAAATAGCTTATTTTTAGTAACTTTTTTTAGCTCACCTGTCACAAAGTGACAAAGTGAGCTTTTGTGATCGCGCGGTGTCCGTCGTCCGTCCGTCAGTCAGTCCGTGCGTCCGTAAACTTTTGCTTGTGACCACTCTAGAGGTCACATTTTTTGTGGGATCTTTATGAAAGTTGGTCAGAATGTTCATCTTGATGATATCTAGGTCAAGTTCGAAACTGGGTTACGTGCCGTCAAAAACTAGGTCAGTAGGTCTAAAAATAGAAAAACCTTGTGACCTCTCTAGAGGCCATATATTTCACAAGATCTTCCTGAAAATTGGTCAGAATGTTCACCTTGATGATATCTAGGTCAAGTTTGAAACTGGGTCAAGTGGCTTCAAAAACTAGGTCAGTAGGTCTAAAAATAGAAAAACCTTGCGACCTCTCTAGAAGCCATATATTTCACAAGATCTTCATGAAAATTGGTCAGAACGTTCACCTTGATGATATCTAGGTTAAGTTCGAAACTGGGTCACGTGCCGTCAAAAACTAGGTCAGTAGGTCAAATAATAGAAAAACCTTGTGACCTCTCTAAAGGCCATATTTTTCATGGGATCTGTATGAAAGTTGGTCTGAATATTCATCTTGATGATATCTAGGTCAAGTTCGAAACTGGGTCACGTAGCCTCAAAAACTAGGTCAGTAGGTCTAAAAATAGAAAAACTTTGTGACCTCTCTAGAGGCCATATATTTCATGAGATCTTCATGAAAATTGGTCAGAATGTTCACCTTGATTTTATCTAGGTCAGGTTCGAAAGTGGGTCACGTGCCATCAAAAACTAGGTCAGTAGGTCAAATAATAGAAAAACCTTGTGACCTCTCTAGAGGCCATACTTGTGAATGGATCTCCATAAAAATTGATCAGAATGTTCATCTTGATGATATCTAGGTCAAGTTTGAAAGTGGGTTACGTGCCGTCTAAAAGTAGGTCAGTAGGTCAAATAACGAAAAAACGTTGTGACCTCTCTAGAGGCCATATTTTTCATGGGATCTGTATAAAAGTCGGTCTGAATGTTGATCTTGATGATATATAGGTCAGGTTTGAAACTGGGTCAACTGTGATCAAAAACTAGGTCAGTAGGTCTTGAAATAGAAAAACCTTGTGACCTCTCTAGAGGCCATACCCTTGAATGGATCTTCATGAAAATTAGTCAGAATGTTCACCTTGATGATATATAGGTCAAGTTTGAAATGGGTCACGTGCCTTAAAAAACTAGGTCAGTAGGTCAAATAATAGAAAAACCTTGTGACCTCTCTAGAGGCCATACTTTTCATGGGATCTGTATGAAAGTTGGTCTGAATGTTCATCTTGATGATATCTGGGTCAAGTTTGAAATTGGGTCAACTGCTGTCAAAAACTAGGTCAGTAGGTCTAAAATTAGAAAAATCTTTTGACCTCTCTAGAGGCCATATTTTTCAATGGATCTTCATAAAAATTGATCTGAATGTTCACCTTGATGATATCTAGGTCAGTTTAGAAACTGGGTCACGTGCAGTCAAAAACTAGGCCAGTAGGTATAAAAATAGAAAAAGCTTGTGACCTCTCTAGAGGCCATATTTATACCCCCGCCAAACATGTTTGAGGGGGGTATATAGGAGTCAGTTTTGTCGCGTCCCGTCGCGTCGCGTCCCGTCCCGTCCCGTCGCGTCCCGAAATCTATTATCTCAGTTATTACCAAATGGATTTGATTCAAACTTAAAATACATGTTCCACCTTATCACCCACATCATGTGACACAAGGTGCATAACTCTTGACACCAAGTTTTCATGAATTATGTCCCCTTTTACTTAGAATTTAAGTTTAATTTTGTTGTATTTTCACTATATCTCAGTTACTACTAAATGGATTTGATTCAAACTTAAAATAATTGTTCCACCTCATCACCCAGATGATGTGACATAAAGTGCTTAACTCTGAATTATGCCCCTTTTTACTTAGAATTTAAGGTTGATTTTGATGTTTTTTCACTTTATCTCAGTTACTACTGAATGGATTTGATTCAAACTTAAAATAGATGTTCCACCTCATCACCCACATCATGTGCCCACATCATGTGACACAAGGTGCATAACTCTGACACCAAGTTTTCATGAATTATGTCCCCTTTTACTTAGAATTTAAGGTTAATTTTGTTGTATTTTCACTATATCTCAGTTATTACTAAATGGATTTGATTCAAACTTAAAATAATTGTTCCACCTCATCACCCAGCTGATGTGACATAAAGTGCTTAACTCTGACATAAATTTTTCATGAATTATGTCCCCTTTTACTTTAAATTTAAGGTTGATTTTGATGTATTTTCACTATATCTCAATTATTACAAAATGGATTTGATTCAAACTTAAAATAGATGTTCCACCTCATCACCCACATCATGTGACACAAGGTGCATAACTCTGACACCAATTTTTCATGAATTATGCCCCTTTTTACTTAGAATTTAAGGTTAATTCTGATGTATTTTCACTATATCTCAATTACTACTGAATGGATTCGATTCAGACTTAAAATAGATGTTCCACCTCATCACCCACACCATGTGACACAAGGTGCATAACTCTGACACTATTTTTCTTGAATTGTGTCCTCTTTTACCTAGAATTTAAGGTTAATTTTGATGTATTTTCACTATATCTCATTCTGATTGGCTTAGAGCCAAAGGGAAGTAACCTTTTTTTAACCTTTGTACTGAGTTTCTTCCCCTTAAATTCCAGGAATTAGTCTATTTTTAGAAATCTTATTTTTAGATTTTCAATATTTTAGGTATTTTTCTAACTTTTTTATTATAAGTCCTATGTAAAAAGTAAAAACATTTTTCCGTGGTAACATGGGTCGGTAAGACACTTTTTTGTATTTACTTTTAGTGTATCTCTAATATTAGAGATTTAATATATTTACTAGTATTACTATACTAGTATTATACTAGTATTACTTATATGTGGAAGCCCAGGATGAAGTACTCCAAAGTATTTTTAAGATTCCTTATGTTTGCCATTCTTCTGTGACAAGACCGTATGGTGGGGGTATGAGTCACTCCTGTGACAGTTCTAGTTTTCATGAGATCTTCATGAAAATTAGTGAGAATGTTCACCTTGATGATATCTAGGTAAAATTCAAAACAGGGTCACGTACCTTCGAAAACTAGGTCAATAGGTCAAATAATAGAAAAACCTTGTGACCTCTCTAGAGACCATATTTTTCAATGGATCTTCATGAAAATTGGTCAGCATTTTTATCTTGATAATATCTAGGTCAAGTTCAAAACTGGGTCACATGAGCTCAAAAACTAGGTCACTATGTCAAATAATAGAAAAAACGACGTCATACTCAAAACTGGGTCATTTGGGAAGAGGTGAGCGATTCAGGACCATCATGGTCCTCTTGTATTATTGGCCATAGGGAAAAACCGAGACTATTTTTCTGTGGTACAACATGGATGGTACCTCCAATTTTTAGGTGTTTTTTGACATATCTATACCTTGTAAGAATTTTTTTCTTCTTTTTGGTTAAATTTCTTCCCTTTGTTGTTCCTGTCCTTTTGATTTAGATATTTTTTTTGAGGACCTTCTTGTCCTCAAGTGCAATGATAACAGGTGAGCGATATAGGGCCATCATGGCCCTCTTGTTGAATTACTGTAGCAATATGTACAGAAATCAGTGTATTTCAATTTCAATCACATTTTGTTTCTTTAAAGTAAGATAGTAATTCATCAATAGTTTTGAAACTATGCCTAAAAGAGATTGACCGAATAAGTTTGCAGATGAAGTTGTCAAAATACATTTGTTCAGGAAAGTCCTAAATTGTCCACCTGAAAACTTGTAGTATAGTTATATATTACCTGTATTTTAAGAATGACTTTCATAAAGTTTTTGTGGTTGAAAAAAGTAGGTCGCCAGGTCGTGGTGGGTCTTTATGTTACCTGTTGTGGTCTTTGGTTGCGTGCATACAATAGAATTCGAATAGTCATGGAGCAGGGCTTTAAGGTTCCCTTTTATATATAGTATACCACATACAATTCGTTTTCGTAAACATCATGTTTGTAAACATTAAAGATTGCATTTTGTTACCTTAACTCAGGGTTCCATATTTTAGTGTGTCTTGTATATGAAAAACGTGAACTCGGACTAAAACAAAACATAATAAAAAAGTAGAAAGGTCATTTTGCAAGTAGAGAAATTTCGGTTTGAAAACGTGTAAACAGGTATGACCTAGTAATCGAACTGTGCGATTTGGAAATATCCAGGCATTGGCCCGTTTTGCTGGACCTACTACGATTGATTAACGGCACAATTATTATAGTAACGTAATCAAATAAGAATGAATAAAACAAAAACAACCCCTATCATTATTAAAATGCCATGTGAAAATAACACTTGTGTCCAGTGTTACCTCTGCTGTCGCCAAAACGTCGGTGGGCAGCTTCTTTATCCATTTTTAGCTCGACTATTCGAAGAATAGTCTAGCTATTCTACTCACCCTGGCGTCGGCGTTGGCGTCGGCGTCACACCTTGGTAAAGTTTTTGCATGCAAGTACATACAGCTATCATTTAAAGGCTTATAGCTTTGAAACTTATTTATTCTTTTTCTAGGTCAATTACCAACCTCACTGGGTCAAGTTCCAGAACTCTAACATGTATTTTGAGCAAATTATGCCCCCTTTTGGACTTAGAAAATTTTGGTTAAAGTTTTACATGCAAGTTACTATCTCCAAAACTAATGCAGATATTGAATTGAAACTTCACATGTGTCTTTGGGGTTATAAAACTAGTTGATAGCACCAAGTCCCATAACTCTGACCTTCATTTTGGCCAAATTATGCCCCCTTTTAGACTTAGAAAATTCTGGTTAAAGTTTTGCGTGCAAGTACATACAGCTATTACTAAAAGGCATATAGCTTTGAATCTTATTTATTCCTTTTCTAGGTCAATTACCAGCCTCACTAGGTCAAGTTCCATAACTCTTAACATGTATTTTGAACAAATTATGCCCCCTTTTGGACTTAGAAAATTCTGGTTAAAGTTTACATGCAAGTTACTATCTCCAAAACTAATGCAGATATTGAATTTAAACCTAAAATGTTTCTTCGGGGTTATAAAACTAGTTGATAGCATCAAGTCCCATAACTCTGATATGTATTTTGGTCAAATTATGTCCCCTTTCGAACTTAAACTCTTTTGATATTTAACATTTAGGGTAATAATTTCCTGCTTCTGTGACAATATTTCGAATAGTCGAGCTTGGCTGTCTTACGGACAGCTCTTGTTAAAAATACAGTTTGTTACGTGACAGTTAGCTATGATGGTGGGTCCGATTTGGATATCATGATTATTTGAAAATAGACAGGTTGAAATCTATAGTCTTTACTTCATAGACACGTGTTGCTCAAATTCCCGATGGTTTCTTTAATGGCATGGTGTGCACCTCTTTAGTTTCAACATATTTATTTCGTAATGTACATTTATGCATGACAACTGACATTTAGACTACACACATAAGGAAAAGGATTGGAACGATAGAATTAACTAAAATAGTTCCGCTTCTTAGAGATGATTTACATACAATAATGGCAGGCATTGAATATATTATCTTAAAATACATTACATTGAAATAAGCTGTTTTATTAAACTTTGAAGTTTTAGAAAATGGCGAACAAGGAAATTTGAAAAGTTGTGAGACGAGAACGTAAAAATTATCAAGCAATAATCTTAGATCTGCTCTTTATAGCTTCATTTTGAGCAGTAGTAATTCAAAATAATAACTGTGTTTGGTTAAAATGTCGCTAGTTGTTTTACCTATGCAATTGCGTAATAGAGTATGATTGCTAACTACCAGAAGATAATAATATTGAAAATTGGCGCATATGTTTAGTATTAAAGAGCGGTAATTTTGAAAAAGTAGAGAAGATCTGACGCAGAACTTGGAATGTATTTAGATTCTCTTCGCGATATATGCTTTTGAATATTTTAAAATCGTAAGAATTTTGGGGAAATAAAAGTTTTTAAAGAAAAGAAGTGCATTAAAAATTTATATTTTGTGGCGGAAAATTCTTACGCATAGGGGCGGCCAGGATTTCACATAATAGATACATTTGTTTTACCCCCTATAAATTTAATTTGCCTAGAGTGTCGTCTGTAGGTGGATAACAGTTTATAGGGTTCAAAAAATTGTTTTCTGGGTTCTAAAATTATCTTTGGGTTAAATGAGCTTTAAAGTACTTGCTAGATTAGCTTTGACTAAAGCGGTCTTTAATAGCTCCCATTTTGTTAGGCCATTTGTAGCAAAGCAGTATAGTTTCATGTTGCACTCGTCGTTGGATTAATAGTTACTGCGGTGTACCTTGCAGTTATATCAGTCGCCGAGCAGCAGCGAAAGTAGCATTAGTAATGCTTTGCAGTTCTATCTAGCGCCGTGTCAATGAGTAGCAAAGCAGTATAGCAGCATGATTGCACTGGTTGTTGGATAAACAGGGTTAAATCAGCGAGAGTAGCATTAGTAATGCTTTGTATCCGGCGGTGCCTATGCGATGCAGATTTATTACAGATCTATATGACACCGAGCGGCGTTATTGGTGCAACAGGAATGGGGGCTTCCCAGGGTTTCTTGTAAAGTCCGCTCTTGGACGCTCCTATGCGTATGTCTTTCCATAGTTATAATCTATGGATCGAACGAACTTCATTAGTGTCGTCTGATGAGGTTTATTTCACGTCCGTCACGACCATATCCGCCATTCATATTTTCAATTATGTTCTTGGAAATACTTTTAAAAAGTAAACTTGATGGAATTATTTATATGTGGCAATGCAATATTGATAATCGTCAATAGAAATATGAACTATCACATGTCATTGTGTTATTGGTACAGTTGAACTTCAATGGCTCGAACTCGGATCTTTCGAACACACGGGGTCGCTCGAACTCTTCGCCCGGTCCCGAATTTATTCCTTCTTTATTCTATATAGTTCTACCTCGGATCGCTCGAACTTCGAAAATTTGAACTCTCGAACTCATTTGGTGGTCCCCTCGGCTTAATTACAGTGATAATTACACCTATTCAGTCGAACAGACAATTTGTCGCCGGAATGGCTTGTGTTTACAAAGTTTTTCACACCTCAGCCTGACATTCGCCAAGCTTCCCCTTTAAACGGCGCGTGCGTAATTTTCACACGCTTATGTAATTAGCGTCGGTATACGACAAACAAATTAAACAAAGTGACTTTCGTTACTGCAATGCTTTAAAGGGCTTTGATTTATACGAATAAAATTATTTAAAATAATTGAGCAATGTCTGTTTTTATTTTTCTGCATTAAAACGGGAGATCCGATGTCAACTTCCATAATGCTTTAGCATGGCTGAACAATTTAGTAAAGGACCCGGAAACGGTGGAATAGCTATGTCGGCTACTTGAAAGCAATATATTTGATAATATTTGTACTGGACTATGATTCATAAAGGTTTGCTATTCATGTCTTTCTATTTGATGCTGTCTTCACCAAATTCTTATAATTATATTAGTGGTTTATCTGTTTGTTTTTTTGTATCTATGTCATGTTTGAAAATAAATAAAGCATATTTCAGCGTTCGTTTTTTATTTATCATCGTATCATACACACATTTAGGAACAATATGACAATATATTACGATGTGAGGTTTGTAACACATCATGCCCTCGAATTCCCAAATTCAAAATGGCCGCCATCTGGATGGCTCGAACAACGGAAAACTCGAACTAATTTCCACGGGACCCTCGAGTTCGAGCCATCGAAGTTCGACTGTATTTATCAATTGAGTCCTAGAATAATAACATCCTTAACTTTTTGCCGGATATTATGGGTGGACGGATAGCTCAGTGGTTTGCACACTGGCCTTCCAATCCTGAGGTCGGGGTTCGTTCCCCGGCAGCTACTCGGGAATTTTCCGAAACGCTTTTCAGTGTTTCCCACCCAGCTAGAGGTGTACTGGTCAGGAACCCAGGCAATCCTTGCGTGTATCAGTGCTATACACTGGGCACGTTAAAGAACCAGGTTGTCTATTCGCAACGAGCTAGGCTAAGTTAGCCGGACAAGCCTGTATCTGATTTCTGATCTCCCTGTGGGGGCTTTGTCTCACTCTGTCCCTCTGGTCAGATCGCTCTGTGTCTGTACTAGTAGAGGATGATTTCGCGCCCTGTGTGGCTGCAGTTGCTGTAAAGCGCCTTTGAACGTGTTTATCATGAAAAGGGCGCTATATAAATCTGGTATAATAATAATATTTTTTTGCCATTCCTCACCACAAGCCCTTTCGGCAAGGAATACCAATTCATCGAATTTGCTTGTTTATGTTAATCATTTCCCTCCCCCTATCCACTGTCCCACAGCCTTTGTCAGGCAGTACTATATGACCATACAGTGACAGGAGGCAACAGTGCCCGAGGGACAAAAATCTAGTTTCTGCTAAGTGAATTAGTACGCATACATCTTGGATCTATTTTGTGAAGGAAAAACATGTTTATCTCTTTTGAATATCTGTTTAGTGCTAATAATTATTAGTGCTGTTTTCCTGGTATTTGTATCTGTTTTCATTTTAACATGGTCACTGTGGTTATGATTTTAGATAAAAAATTGGCTTTACTTTCTTTTTGATAATTAATTACTTTCTCCTTCTAGCAAAAGCTTGCACAGTTTGATATTTAAATCCTGAATGAGCATTTCTGTGCTCTTGGATTTTGATTTTCACAAAACCATGTTCCTTTAACATATCAGCGTACTGTTGTATAGTAAAATCTGGATTCTTCAGTTCTTGCTGTTCTTTTAACGTCAGTTCGTTTTTTTTTTTGTGAACACATGTAAGAAAAAGGCATCCTGCTCGTAGAATGCGATAGATTTCCTGCACTGTGGTGTTGATATCTTCCCAGTAGAAGAATCCGTTCACGTTGTATACACAGTCAAACATACTATTTATGTAGGTTAATGTTTCCGGTAAACAAAGGTCAAGTTCAAGAGTTCCAGTAGCAATATCGTCTTTTAGCTTTTTAGTCACTTCATCCAGTAATTTCTGTGATGTTTCTGTACCAATTACTCTTCCAGATCCACCTGTAATGAGTTAAGTTTTAGATCCATCTATTTTTCATTATTTTTTTAAAAATAAATCTTGTTATAGGGAAATAGACATACCTAATAGTGTTTTCTAGGGAGTCTTCCCAGTTTGGGAGCTGAACTTTCAGAGTTTGCAGTCGAATATTACCTAGTTTGTAGTCAAGGATTAGGAGTTAGATAATATAGCACACGCTATGCACCTATGTTTACTGTGCAGCTGTAAGCTACTGGCCTAGGATTTTTCAGGAGTGGCCCCAATTTCAAGCCTTTGACTGCCAGAATTTCGTTATGTAACTCTATTGAAAATTGATATTGCAGGTTTTAAAATTTATGTTTTCAGGCTTGTCATTTAAAACGGAATCCCAGGCCTGAAGATATGACACATGAATTCACCTGTATAATGTTAAGTGTATATTTGTTAGATGATTATTGTTAGACCACATTTTCTTGTATGTACATTTTAAGAGCTTTTCAGCAGAAAATAAAATTGTAACTGAAAATGAATGTCATAAATCCAAACAAGACCTACAGATTTAGATGTAAACAGACAAGAATACTCAAATCAGGTTGCGGAAAAAAAGACTTATAAAAAATATTTTTAGTGTTTTGGCTTCTGTAATGTTCATTGGGAGATTGCCCCATAGTCAGGGGCCAGTGTGATTGCTATGCCTTCTTGAATTCAGAATACCTGATTCTGAAGACTGTTCTTACCCAGGCACACAGTTGGAACTTCGTTTACTCAAACGCCACTCTTTGCTCGAACTCATCACCAGGTCCCTGCAAAATCCCCATTATGTATAATTTTCTATGACTCAAACAAGCGATAACTTGAACAAATTTTGCTAGTCCTGTTAAGTTCGAGCAATAGCCACTGTATATAATCAGTTTCGATAAACCGATAACTATATTCAAGTCAAGTGTTTAAGAGGAAGTTGCATAGATTACCTTGGAGATGCTTCAGTGCTTCCTCTAGACCTTGTCCTTTTCCAAAGCCAATCTCCAAAACAAAATAGTGAGGTTTTATTTCACACTGTAGAGCTGTACTCTGGTGCAGTTGGGCAAGTTGGGTATCTTTGTCTTTTTTGACTGCAGACTGAAAATATTGGAGCAGAAAGTGTTCTTGTTAATGTTTTGAATTCTTGATAAGTAATTTTTAGCTCAACTGTACAAAGCATATGGAGAGCTGTCCTACACAAGCTGGCATCTGAGTCCACATCTTGACTAAAAACATTTAATATATGAAGATCCTTTTGAAGCACAGAATGCAACCAAGGACAATAATAACAGACTGTTTGATTGATAGGTAATGGCTAATACAACACCCTGCACACCCCCTAGCAATAGCTTATGCAGAATTCTGTTGCAAAAATATTGAATTACTCCATAATCCCAAAGGACCAGAAAATATAACAGCACTGAGTTCCGATGCACTTTCAGCATACTAGAGTACCTCTGTTATTATTTAATGGATTGCTTCAGACGTAAAATAGAAGTTCCATCATGAGCAAAGGACCCTCACTGTCATGTACTTATTATTGGAATTTTCAACATAGTAGTTGCTTAGAGGTAAAACCTGGAGAATACTATGATGAAAAAATGTTTCATACTTGTATCAGCATAGTTTGATTTCTTGTCAATATTATTGCAACTTTCAAAGGTCTCTTTCGGAAGACATTAATCATCACAATGACTAGGCGAATTTCATTTTTATGCCCCCGAAGGGAGGTATATTAGTTTTCAACTGTCCGTCCGTTAGTTCATCACAATGTTAACTTTGCAACGTTAACTTTTTGCATGAAGGCATTTTACTGGCGAACCACTGCACCCAGGACTTCAAACTTCACATGCTAATAGTACTTTTTGAGTACATGACCCCTATTGACTTTGGGGTCACCAGGTCAAAGTTCAAGGCGCTGCGGGGCATTTGTCACCATTAGTGACAGCTCTTGTTTCATTTTGAAAAAGATATGAACTACAGTACATGTAGTTTGGTGTTTTTTTTTTCTTATAATTATTCAATATCAATATTTCGTTTTGTTCCACTTTTATTTAGCATTTCAGGGGACTCTGTGGCCGAGTTGTTAAGGTTGTCAACTTTAAATCACCTGCCCTTCATTGCTGTGGGTTTGAAACCTCACTTCGGTAGTTGTATTCTTTGATGCGTGGTAGCCAGTCAGCTGGCAATGCCTTGCTGAAGTTAATTTCATCTTTTAGGATTTCTTAAATCATTTAAAGGAGTGAAAGAATTTTCAAAATCGGCTTAAAAATGAGAAAGTTATGAGCATTTCGGTATTTGATCACAATGGCGGCCATTTTGTTTCCATGGCAAGAAAGAACAACACGGCCGATTTATTAAAACTTTAGATACGTATTTGAACTATATTTACTTATTTCTGTAAAATAATTTCTCTACTTTTTATGCCCCCGAAGGGAGGCATATAGTTTTTGAACCGTCTGTCCGTCTGTCGGTCTGTCAGTCTGTCCGCAATTTTTGTGTCCGGTCCATATCTTTGTCATCGATGGATGGATTTTCAAATAACTTGGCATGAATGTGTACCACAGTAAGACGACGTGTCGCACGCAAGACCCAGGTCCGTAGCTCAAAGGTCAAGGTCACACTTAGACATTAAAGGATAGTGCATTGATGGGCGTGTCCGGTCCATATCTTTGTCATCGATGGATGGATTTTCAAATAACTTGGCATGAATGTGTACCACAGTAAGACGACGTGTCGTGCGCAAGACCCAGGTCCGTAGCTCAAAGGTCAAGGTCACACTTAGACATTAAAGGATAGTGCATTGATGGGCGTGTCCGGTCCATATCTTTGTCATCGATGGAGGGATTTTCAAATAACTTGGCATGAATGTGTACCACAGTAAGACGACGTGTCGCGCGCAAGACCCAGGTCCGTAGCTCAAAGGTCAAGGTCACACTTAGACTTTAAAGGATAGTGCATTGATGGGCGTGTCCGGTCCATATCTTTGTCAACCATGGATGGATTTTCAAATAACTTGGCATGAATATGTACCACAGTAAGACGACGTGTCGCGCGCAAGACTCAGGTCCGTAGCTCAAAGGTCAAGGTCACACTTAGACGTTAAAGGATAGTGCATTGATGGGCGTGTCCGGTCCATATCTTTGTCATCCATGGATGGATTTTCAAATAACTTGGCATGAATGTGTACCACAGTAAGACGACGTGTCATGCGCAAGACCCAGGTCCGTAGCTCAAAGGTCCTAAACTCTAACATCGGCCATAAATACTCAATCAAAGTGCCATCGGGGGCATATGTCATCCTATGGAGACAGCTCTTGTTCCAGTTATTATGAAAGAAATTACCATGGTTAACATCTTACACTCAAGAAATATATGAAATTAATCTATTTAAAAGGTATTTGCTTATAAAAAAATCAGCAGTGTGTAAATGACATCATAAACACACTAAAATGGCAGCCTCCATGACCAGCCATTTTCTTAAATTTCAAGTTGCCATCATCTTTGTCAATAGTGGTCCGATTTTAAAAATTCTTTCAGCGTTATGAAAGGTTCGAGGATGGCTTTCATATGAAATAACTTATCAGGCTTTCTTTGCCCTTTAAAATGTCGACGGATCTACTCATGTACCTGCACTATTATCTAGAGGAGCACTTGGGATTTTCCACACCATCAAAAGCAGGAAAGTTGCCATATGGCCTATAAAAGCATTGCTGCAACATTAAACGCAACAAGGTGAAAATTTCATGTTAAGTTTTGATGCAGCTCCACTCTACATCTGTAATTACTAAGTAGATTTGATTCAGACTAAAATACACATTCACTGTATCATATACCATAAGGTACGTTGTATTCTTATCCCCCGTCGATGAAATCGGGAGGGGGGTATTGAAATGGCGTTGTCAGTCCGTCAGTCAGTCCGTCCGTCCGCAGCCATTTCTCAGTAACTACTTGGTAGAATTTCATGAAACTTGAAATAAACATGAACCAACATACTGCGATTATGGCCGTGAAGTTTTTTTTTTTATTGGTCAATTTCCCTCAGAGTTATTGCCCTTGATTTAATGAAAAATGTCTGTCTGCAGATATTTCTCAGTAACTAACAGGTAGAATTTCATCAAATTTGAAATAGACATGAACCAAGATACTGTGCTGATGCCCGTCAAGTTTTTTTTTTTTGATAGGTCAATTTCCGTCAGAGTTATTGCCCTTGATATAATGAAAAATGTCTGTCTGCAGCCATTTCTCAGTAACTAGCAGGTAGAATTTCATCAAACTTGAAACAGACATGAACCAAGATACTGCGACGATGCCCTTCAAGTTTTTTTTCGATTGGTCAATTTTCCATATAGTTATTGCCCTTTAATTGTTTAAAAATCCACAGATCTGTACATAACAAACCAACCAATTGGAAGAATTTCATTAAACTTCTTTCATTCTTTTCCATGAACATTTATTATAAACATGTGATGTTAGGTACCTACACCTGGTCCCCCCCCCCCCCCCCCCCCCCCAATTTTTTTTTTTTTTTTTTTTTTTTTCATTTTTCATTTTCTATCAATATTTATAATCAACATGTAAACTGTTGTATCCTCACCCCACCCCCCCCCCAGCCCCACCCAAACAAACCATTCATTTTCTTTTAATTTGATTTTGACTAATGAAATTATTTGCTTCTTGGTAACATTCTTAACTTTTTGCTGGATATATTTTTTTGCTGTTCCTCAACTCTGACTCTTTCAGCGGGGGATTCCAATTCACCGAATTTGCTTGTTTATACTTAAAATTTCAGTGAAAGTTTTCATTTTATCTTTGTTACTGCTATATCTATTTGTTACAAACTTTAGGTAGTTAGCTCTTGTTACTCATCATCACCCACATCAGATGACAGAAGGGTGACAACTATTTATTAATGTTTCATGATTTGTGCCCCTTTTTATGTAGAATGTAGAATATGAAATTAAAATTTTGATATATATTTACTAGCTCTATCTCTGTAATCACTCCAGTGATAGCCGTAGTTGCCTCAGATATGCCTGTGTCACTGTTAAGTATCAAACTTGTCAAGTTTGATGTCTGCTCTGACAGCTCTTGTTATGTACCTATTTATAGCTTTTCTTGAAAACTTTTACCTGGTATGTAGGAGTAAGGAGAGCTGTAACTCTCGCTGGCATAATGTAACTACATTTGTATTATGGCCCTTTGAAAAAATGTATTTCTTGTTAAAATTTTGTGCTTAGAATTTTGTGCTTAGCTCAGCTTTTGTTTAATACTGTAAGAGCTATAACCTTGGAACTTTGTAACTCTGTTTTAGATATGTAAATAGGCCAAGAAAGAAGAAGCACAAACATTTGTTACCTTAAAGATAGCATTGAAGTCCTGTCTTCAGTCTTGACTTTATTTAGGACTTTGTTAATAGCAGTTCATATGGACAATAGCATCTTGTTTTTTCATCACATACTAGATTGAGTGACCTTTATAGTGCTTTTTGCTGACTTTTCTACTGGTTACTGGCCACATGCGACAGAGTCAAGCAGATCAAGCTAAAACAAATTAGTATAAACTAAGACAGTTTAAAAAAAAGAAAGAATAATCTCGTTAAGGCCAGTGTTTTTTTCTTTTTACAAGATTTAACCAAAAAAAAAAAAAAAAGAATAGCAATAGGAAGAGGAAATGAAAATTAAATGTATGAAAAGTTGAGAAAAAAAAATGAATAAAATAAAAACAGATTTTTTTTCATGGAAACCAAAGTGAAATTTGTTTCAAATGGTTGACAGTTGCTTTTTATACAATACTGATTGTAGTAATGTAGTTTAATATACTATAAAGGCCAGAAATGGAGACATTTTACACAAGAAAAATATCATATCTACTCAAAATTTAGGACAGTATGATTATAAAACAGTATTTTGATGGTTTCTTGATGAAAGTCTAATACAATAAGAATATAGTTTACTCACAGAGCCAGAACATCCCATTGTGAATATTTCTGAGACTCATTCATGTATTAAAGTTATTGTATGCATAGCCACTGTATGAAACAGAACGGTTTAAATTTACACAAAAGAAGTTAAAGATAGTATTATGAAACAAAAGAGTCAATCAAGGTTCACTTCACCTTTGTGTTATGACAGCTCTTTACAAAATGTAAAAAAAAGAATGTAAACATTTTCAGTAGTGGGCAGAGATGCATTTGTTGTTATACCATAGGTAGTACATAGCATAAAATGGACTCTTTTTAAACCAGAATGTCTGTACTCAATTTTGTTTAAAAAAAATAAATAAAAATTGTACAACAGTTATAAAATTGCAAATTTTGAATGATAAATGTTACTCTGTTCTTAAAGAATAAAGTTTAAATCTGAATCTACTCATTACTAAAAATCCAATTCCAATGGAACTTGGTATCCATGCACATATTATTGAGAATTTCATGTGACCCCATTTTTGCAGTGGGCGTTGGGCACTTACAGTTGCCCTTGTCCTTATCCCTTGTCCGAATTTACATGTATCTCAATAAGTACCAAAAGAGACGAGTGCAAAAGAGAGAGGTAGATAGGATATAGATATCAAAGAGTTAATGAAGCAAATCAATGATAATTTTCAAACAGGAGACAATGTTATTTGGCTGCTTGTGCAACAAATTAGAAACCGTAAGGAAAAAAAATTAAGGAGTAATGATATATATGAGGGTTTAGGTTTAGGACGAAAACCATCAAGTTATTTTTCAGTGTCAAAAATAGAAATTTCACAAATAAAACAATTGAATAAATTGTTTGCTAAAAATGATATTGAGTGTACTAATATGAAACACATTTTATACTTTCAAAAAAAAAAAGGAAAAAAAGGAAAAAAGTATTATGAAAATTTGTATGAAAGCTGTCCCCATATAGATAAATTACCTATTATACCTATATAGATATTGTAGGAGATAATCCAAGTAAATTAAACAATTCTGATTCCTTAAAATTGTAGGGCGAAATCAGTATTGAAGAATGATATACAGTGTTAATAATATGAATGAATTTACCACATTCAGGCGGTCGGTCGGTACGTTGGTTTTCATGGTTTTCAGACAAAAGAAACGCTTGACAGATTTAAATAATTTTTAGTACACTTGAAAACGCTTGGGCCTAGGATCATAAATTTTGGTACAGAGGTTTAACATCATAAATTACAGGTCAAGTACGACTTTGAGGTCAGTAGGTCAAAGATCAAGGTCACAGTGTTACAGTCTGATCATGATCTACACTGGTCGAAAAGGCAGAATCAATAGTGTACAGCATGATAAGGGTTAACATGTAATCCACTGTATATTTTTGTTTTCAGTTTGGATGATGAAATCTTGGAAACTGAGGAAGGAAATCTTTCAGCTGTCACTCGTATCCAACATGTAGCAGACAACATCCTCATCAACGAGTCGGGAAAACTTCTGTTTCTAGTGGAACTTCTTGACAGATTGAAGGTGGAGTCACACAGATGCCTTGTGTTCTCACAGTCCAGGAAAATGTTAGATATAATGCAAAAAGTCATTACTAACAGGGTAAGACAGACGTGAAAGTGGGTATTGTGGTAATATAGATGTTACATATTTAAGGGACTAACCAACACATTTTAGGCAGAAACTGAGTACATTGTATGATTTTTTACTTGCCCACACTCCCCTTTTACCTTGCTCTTGCTCTTGCTATAGGGAAGTCCTTAAGGCCAAGCCGTGCCATACGTAAGCCATGATTTACAACTGCTGTACTTAATGTCACCCATTAATCTTGATATTCATAAAGGAAAGAGAAAAGGGAGGTTTCTTTTTTTGCCAAGTCATTAGCAAAAATGTATTATAAGGGAAGAGAAGATTTTAATACATACTGGCATGAAATGATGTCTTTTAGACAGTATATGTTACTATGTAGGGTCACAAGGTGATGCGGCTTGATGGAACTATAGCACAAGTATACGAGAGGGAACAGAGAATACAGAAGTTTCAGACTGATCCCTCGTACAGTGTATTCCTCCTCACAACACAGGTTTGTACTATTTCAACTGTTTATCCTATTGTATGCATCTCTTATCTTTAAAGAATAGCAGAACATTCCAAATTACTTAATATGAATACTGCTTTCGAAACTTGACTAATTCATATGTGTATAACATGTACTTCTCAAATTACTGTCTGGTTCAGGCTAAGTAAAAATCTGTGTGTTTCAGTATCTGGGAGTAAATGATGAATAAGAAAATTCGTATAGGCAGATTCTCTGCTAGAGTTGTCAAACAAGTTATGAAATTTAAGACTTGGACTGTTTCACATACACATCAAAACAGAGCAGAAAATATTATAATGTCTTGGTGCTATATTAAATCCGGTCTAAGAAAAATAACAAGTTCCATAGGCCCATGGCATGGACAGAACATAATGCTGTTACACTGGCGGCATGTTTTGAATAAGTTCTTGCTAAGTTTCATTGCTTAATACTTAACTGTTTTATTGTTCCTGGGCAATTGAACTTTCCGTCCGTTAGTTTGTCTGTACAAACCATTTCAAGGTTTCACCTACAGCCCACATTAATGGACCGATTTAGTTCAAACTTGCACTCAAAAATCCTTGTGGCAAGACCTACAAAATTACCTATATATAGATGGTCTTGCCCACATATGACCTTCACCTTCAAAATTAAAACCTCTTATAAAACAACATTTTATGGTCCTACAGCCTCCATAAATGAACCAATTAAGTAATTCCTTACACACATTAAACTTTGTGGCAAGACCTACAAACTGACCTTATATGGATGACCTGGACCTAAAAAAAAAAGAATACATTTAAACTTAAAACCTTAATAAACAACATTTTGGTCCTACACTCCACATTAATGAGCCATATTCACGCCCAACAAACCTTGTGGCAAGACCTACAAAGTGACCTATATATAGATTACCTTGACGTACATATGATCTTCACCATGAAACCTCAAAAAACAACATCTTCGGTCTTAAACCAGAGAACATGATTATACGTTTTGAAAACACAGCATCTTGTTCTATGCATGATGTCAAAATTTTGGTTAGAGGTCAACATATATGAAATATTTAGCAGAGTTTACATCAGATGAAGAAAATAACAACTACCATGATTAAATGGCAAAAATAAATGAGTCGCGCCACGAGAAAACCAACATATTGGCTTTGCGAACAGCATGGATCCAGACCAGCCTGCGCATCCGCGCAGTCTGGTCAGGATCCATGCTGTTCGCTTTCAAAGCCTATTGCAATCAGAGAAATAGTTAGCAAAAAACATGGATCCAGACCAGACTGTGCGGATGCGCAGGCTGGTCTGGATCCATGCTGGTCGCAAAGCCACTATGTTGGTTTTCCCATGGCGCGGCTCAAATGATGTACTCTGTGATCCTTTAGCGATGTTGCCAAAGTAACTATTTGGAATTTACTATTTCAATACAAAAGAGATAAGGTATGCTAGTTATTCAGATGATATTAATTTAACATGCCAAAGTTTTTCATACACTGAAATCAGCAGTCCAGGAACTTAATTTTCTGCCACCTCGTACAGCCATTTTGCATATATTGCAGGTAGGAGGTGTGGGTCTGACACTGACAGCAGCTGATAGAGTGGTTATTTGTAAGTAAACCATATATTAGGAGGCACTCTGGTGCAAGTGAAAAGCACTCTGGTGCAACAGAAAAGTGTCAAACTTCTTATCCTGAGATCATGAATTTGAATCACAAGTTTTTACATCAATATTCACATTTCCATGTCAAAGCACAGAATTTAAGGAAACTATCTCAAGTATAGTTACTAAAGTTGAGAGAACTTTCTCTACAGTCTTCCATAAAACTTCTGTTTGATGAGCTTGGATATGCACAACTGTATGACGAAAAAACTTTGCAAACAAGGAAATTCTTGTGAGAGGGTGCTATTGGTGAACTTTTTTTGATGTGCACTTTTGGGTTCCCTAAACAGTTTTAACCAGAGCTGTATGGCCCGAGACATGAAATATTTTAATCTGTCATTTCACTGAAATATCATTTACCTGTAATTAATGCTTATTCGCTTGATATGCACCTGTATTGATGTTTCGTATTATTAAGTGTGTTTTCTACATAGCAATTTAATTTCTTGAAGATAATAGACAAATAGCATTTAAAGAAAATATTTTCTCTATTTATATCAATTTAAATCCAGATAATATTTCTCAATTTATTTGTAGATCTCACCCAACCATGTTTGAGTGTTAGTGTTTTATGCAAAATAGTGATAACATGCATTAGTTTCATGTAAAAACATCTGCAGAATCCCTTGGGCATTGCTTGTGCATTCGCCCTATGGGGTTGTGCACTAGCCAGATAGTTTTAAACTAATCCTAATGTGTCATCAATTTCCTTTGAAATTTTTTTTATTATTTGCGTATTCAGTCTAATTTTGTCTTGAGAAAATCTTTTTTTTTTGAGATTTACGTGTTATATTTTTTAAGAAAGCATGGGTTTTATATAAACTTTTATTTCTGTATCTGATAGTTGATCCGAGCTGGAACCCGGCCACAGATGCTCAGGCTGTAGACAGAGTATTTCGTATAGGACAGGACAAGAATGTGGTTATATATCGCCTCATTACTTGTGGTACTGTAGAGGAAAAAATCTATAGACGACAAATCTTCAAGGACTCCATTACACGACAGACCACTGGCAATGCAAAAAATCCTTACAGGTAATGTTAAAGGCCTGTTCTTGATTTTCGTATTTCCAAAAAGAAAGATTTTCAAATTTATGCTGACAGAAAAAAGCTCATAATATATTTGAATAGTAACACAAAAACAGACCTTGGAAGGGAGCTTTTAATGAACATCTAATCCTTTTATAATTTGTTGGAGTATTAGAAATGAAGCAATGATACTAAGTTTTATGTTCATACCTGGAACAAAAATACAGTATGTGCCTTTGAAAAAATGCTTTCTGTAATTCATTGTGTTATTATGCAGGTCTGTCATCTGGTGATTGATGTTTAGCAGAATAACACTTGTGTTCAAAAATATAAATTGGAACCTGTGGCAAATAGTTGATCTATCCCATTAACTCACCCAGCATTCATAAGTGCTAGCCAAGATGTAACGCTTGCACTTGAAAATACTAGGAAAACATTGGGAGTTTGTCAGATGTAAATGTCATTGCAGTTATGGTTGTAATTTCTTGTGTGTCCATATTTTGTTGTTTGAATCCTGTTCCTTCCCCCGGCATACATAAGTGCTAGTTAGAATTTATACACCTGCACTTATGAATACCAGGAGATGACACAGGAAAAATACTTTTCCATCTTTGTTCATATTGCTGTGTACATTCATATTACTGTCTCCATCAATATTTTTGTCTTCAGAAATGTTGCTGTCTCCAGTTGATTGGTCTCCATCAATATTCAAGTTTCCATCAAAATCTCTGTTTAAAATCATGATTAAATGGTAAAACTTGGAGCTGGTGATATTCCCTATTTCCCCCAGCATTCATAAGTGCTAGTGAACAATAAGAGACTTGCACTTGAAAATACTAGGAGAAAGAAGAATAAGTCTGTTTTTACCTAGTGAATTTCAATGCATGAGTTTTTGATCTTCACAATTTTTCCATATTAAGCTGGTCTTGTCGAGTTTAGTAGATGACTTCTAGATAGTAGATACTAATGATCTATTAAGCAGATATTTTCCCTTGTCACTCCCCCAGCATTCGTAAGTGCTTGTTAAATCAGGACACATGCACTTAGAAATACCAGGAAACTGCAGGAACTTTCTTGAAGACATAGTAGGGAGAACCCTTGCCTCCTTGAAAACCTCATTTGAATTTCACAAAAATGTGTCTTTCAAACCATTTGATCTGGAACATAACATCCCTGGCAACTGTACAAACATCCGTTTTGATGTTCCATTCCTTAACCTTTAGGATGCTAGATAAATTGTCGTCTGCTGGAAATGTCGTCTGCTAAAATTGTAAAGTTCATTCAATTTGCTCCAAAACTGGAAGAAATATTGTCAGAGTAGCAAACAGCTTGGAACCTGATCAGACGCCGATTTAATCGGCGTCTGATCTGGTTCCAAGCTGTTTGCAAAGGCTGTTAAATTCGCCTGCAGCAGGCTAAGGGTTAAGATGTTTCATGTTGAAAAGTCCCCCCAGCATTTACAAGTGCTTGTCTATTGTGAATACATGCACTCGGAAATACGAGGAGACCTAGACCAACAGAGGTGTCTGTATCCAGAGTATTGTGATTTCTATGTAGGTTGTTGTGCAAAGTTCCAAGTGTGATCCTTGTCGCAGTAAATGAGATTAGCTTACATACTTCAGAGTCTGCTATGTGCAATGTCTTCTTTTAACAACTCCTTGTCCATACTATGTCTTCTTTTGACGTGAGGTGTTTGTACCTCCCCCAGCATACATAAGTGCTAGTCAAGTTTATACACCTGCACTTGTGAATACCAGGAGATGACAAACACAATTATAGCCTTTGATAAAAAAGTTTTCATTTCAATCCACTTTCTTCATATGTATGATATGCTGAATTGGTATACATTTTCCCCCAGCATACATAAGTGCTAGTTGTCAGTTATCACTGGCACTTTTGAATACTGAGAGAAACAACAACCACTCACTGTGCTGTCATTGTCTAAATTTAACTTCTTTAATTTCTTACAAAAGTTTCCTATTTCACTGGTTCTATTCCTCATTTTAGTTGCCATCATGTAAAACTTCTCAAAAATACTTGTCACATCAAACATTTGACAAATTGAACAGCTGTACAAACATGATAGCCACCTTGATTGTATTCTTTTATAAAATCATCATAGAAAAAAATCTATATATCCCCCCAGCATTTTGAAGTGCTAGTTATCATTTCACACTTGCACTTGAAAATACAGGGGAACTGTAGATTAGTATAAAAGTTGGATGTTGGATTTCTCCATCATTCTGTTTTGTCAAGGTTAGTGACAGCATAAAGGTGTGCCCCTAGCATTTCTAAGTGCTAGCAGCGCTAGTCAGGCAAGCACATTGGAAATACAAGGACATATCTTCAGCTTTATAAATTATTAAGTCTATAGTAAAATATTCCTGTTGTTACATTGTCGACTTGCCGCATGTTCATCTATCCGCTTCATACACATCAGTCCTATAGGTTAATCTTGCTGTGGATATTAAAGCAAAGTCTCATATCATCATTGAGGTGGTTCCATATCCTGATGCAGCCTGATCAGTTATCTCCCTTTCCTTGCATCACTTAGGTATTTCCATATCCTGTAGCACTTTGATAAGTTACCTCCCTTTCCTTGCATTATTTAGGTATTTCCGTATCCTGTAGCAGTTTGATCAGTTATCTCCCTTTTCTTGCATCAGTAAGATGGTTACAACTCCTCTAAAAGTAACATCAGTTACCTCCCCCCAGCATTTATAAGTGCTTGCTCAGTTACCATGCGAGCACATTAAAAATACGAGGGAAGGTTATCTGTATATTCCTATTTTTCCGTGTCCCTGATCTGTGTCCATTTTTTTCCCTCTGCTGATCAGTGTTAGAATTGTACACCTGGCATTAAATTGGTGCAAGAAATATTTCTACCTGCACTAGATTTAATGACAGGATACAAAACTAAGCCCATCTAAGTTTTGCCTGCAAATATTTGTCCCTTTAGAAAAAATAAGCAGATTCTAAAATTCAAATGTATTATATTTATTTATCTACCATCTTCATTTTAAATGGCATATTTTTTTATTATTAACTCATTTACACTTTTAAATAAAGATATAACAAGCAATAAAAATCAGTAACAATTTAATTTAATTTAATTTAATTTAATTTAATTTAATTTAATTTAATTTAATTTTTAAAGTTATTAAATTGAATTCCATTTTTAAATTATATATGAAATAATGAATAAATAATAAATAAACTGACAGTTAAAACAAAAATATATATGTACATTATAAATAGATAAATATTGTGCATTTGTATTTTAATATATGCTTATCTCATTAGAACTAAAAAATCAAGTTAGTATTTCAAATTCATGTTCTCTAATAGCTGGAAGATTTCTCAAAATATAATTTACAATCAATTTCATCTTCCAAAAAAATGAAATAAATATATAAAGAAATAAAATTACCACCTTCAGGCATGCAGATGTTTTTGTCTAATGATCTAATCATAAAAATTTCAGATTATTATCAAGCCTAATTTGCATACCTGTCAATCAAAATATTACATGTTGTCAAAACAATAAACATGACAGAGGAATGTCAAATATGATGTCTCAATTAAAATTTCTTGGCATAGAATAAACACTGAAAGTGTCAAAGACAAAATGCCACAAAGTGTCATTGTGCTTGTGTATTGTTATAACATGTCAAAAAAGAAGAATGATTTCTAGAAAATAGTGCTAGTATTTGCTTAGAAAAAAATTAATTTTTAAAAGTACTGTTTTAAATATTGAAATGATATTGTTCTTTTTGGTACAATTTTGCATTTAATGACAAATTTTGGACAAGTTTTCAGTTAAAAAATATTGATTTCAGATCAAAATAATCTTAGAAAAGAGTCAAAGAATTTTACAAAAAGAGTGATAATTTTTCAATATGACTCCATTATATAAATGTATCTTTCAAATTCAGTGATTTGCAAAAGAAAATTTCTTAGAAATGAGATTTTGATGAGCATTTTTAAAAGGAACAACCCCAATTAAATCAGATTTTTTCAATGGATATTTAACTCATATTTAAAAAAAATACCTAGAAGCTTATTTTCCCAGTAGTGAACTTAATAATAAATAAGGTTTTGAATAAATTGTCAAAACAAAGGATGAATTGCTTGTCTCTTTTTATAATGAGTGTGTACATATTTTGACCTGGTACATTTGTGTTTTCCTGATTTCATACAAGATGTATGAATGTTATCCAGTGAATGTGGGGTTGATGAAACATATAATGATCACCTGGCATCATTTTGGTGCAGGTGGATGTCCTTCCCAGCACACAAGACGATCCAGGCAACCAGTATATGATATATCCAGGTCCAGTAACTCTTCCTCTCCAGCGGGTTTTTGTCTCCCCTGAAACATAAAAAAAAGAAGATTTTTTCTTATGTCTGATTTTGTATTGATAATTTCTATTCTTACTCTTGTTGTAGTAATATGGCATATACTGATAAGCTAAATATAATAAGAAAACTAAAATTTCTAGACTTTTGTAGAAAAATACATCCTTTTCATTTGTTTATTGTGTACATTTAAATTAGCATCTTTGAAGTATAAAGTTAGAAAGAAAGATAAATGTATTCTAAGATCTCTTGCATTCGTATGTCAGAATGAATTTTTTTCTAAGCAAGAAATAGAAATGGATGCTTTATAAATGAAATGATAATTTCTTCTTAGATGATATTTCCCTAAGATCAGTTGAATTGTTTTCAAAGAAGGCACATTTTGGTAGATGAAGGATCTACAATGCATCTAGACTGTTGTTACATGCATGATATAATCTGACATGTATATATTTACTAAAGTGCTGGTAAAGACAATTTACTGTAAATTTGCTTGAAATTAGACAGTCTTCTGTAATGAACTTGAAAGTATTGCACAAAACTTATGTTTATATAGACTAGCAAACTTTATTATTCAGGAAAAAAAGATCATTATTAGGCCAGGGTACCCCTGATTTTAACATTTTCTATTTATGGCAAATTACATATATTTCTCTGACTACACATTTTTTATCACAAGAAAAAATATATTATCCGTTATCATGCTGAACATGATTGATTCTGCCTTGGCGACTAGTGCAGATCATGATCAGCCTGCACATCTGTACAGTCTGATCATGACCTGCACTGCACAGATGTACAATGTCCGCCATTCAGTCAGTATATTTTTGGAATGCACCCCTTTCAACAGTTTATGGTACTGTCCAAACTGAAAGATGGATAAGTTCATTATAGAAATTTAGCAGGGTAAGGGGTATTACATCATGATCTACAAGTTTGAGTGTTTTTAATATTAAGTCATAGTAGAACTCTTTAGGTATGGGAGCTTATGTACATAAACATGAATGACTATAAAAAGCTGCTAAATTCCTGCAGATTAGTGTTGCATAATATAACCTATTGATGAAATGCACTTCAAAGGTGCACACTACAATAAGTGCTAATTACTAATAGCAGGTAAATGTTATTAACATTCTGCACCAGTCAATAGCCTTAGGACAGCTTTTGCTTAGTGGCTTTGTCAATATTATGTAATCAGTTCACCTTACAGGGTTTCCAAAAACAGCTTTCATAAATATAAACATAGATAGATGCCATATGTAGCAAAACATGTGTATTTTTAAAGGGGATCTGGACACTTGCGCCCACCACCCCATTTCTCTTTTTATATTTTTGTAAAAAAAGTATCTAAGTTTATACACGCCTGATTTATACTGATCCTGGTAAAATATACTGATGAAATGAACATGCAGGCTTGCGAATTGTTTCAAGTCCATGAAAATTTTCTTACAGCCATAATTATAAAATTGAACAAAATAAAAAATTTATATTAAATCCCATATTTTGTGTTAAATTTTTACAGCATGTTTGTTTCCACCGAGTTTTGTATTGAATGTTTATATGACAATGAAAAAGTTAGATATATTATTGGTAAAAATGCCAAAAGAATGTAAATTTCTGCATTATTTGAAACGAATTGCAATGGGTTACAAGTGTATATCAAATCCCCTTGAACAAAATCCCTATTACTACCTTCTGAAATATATTGTTTTCTCTGTAATTAAATGCATTTCTATTTTAAGGACGTATGCTAGAATTTGGTGCGAAAATTTTCCCAATAACAGAATTTCTTCAAACTTTGGATATTGAAGGACAATTATCTAAGAAACAAAAAAATGCAATAAAAATCATAGGTCACCCGTATCGAAAAAGAGCTATCTGCCCTTGAAAACGGCATTTCCCCCAAAAATGACGTTTTCAAGTGCAGATAACTCTTTTTCAATACCGGTGACCTATGATTTTTATTGCAACATTTATCCATGAAATAAAGAATAAAATCTGGATTGGATGCAACATACAGAAAAATAAATCAAACCACAAATAAACGGAAATGTTTGTGTTAATTATTAAAAGCAACGTTTCCAATTTTCTTAAAATTAGATATAAGCAGAACTCATGAAAAAAAGATCCTAATTTTGTCATGAAAAGTGCTCGAAATTAACGGACCTTTTTAAACACGGGTAACTGTCCCACAAATAAAGGATCAATAAATTTTCTTCAACCGAAATAGTTAAACCATATGTGGCCAGGGCTGTGAGAACATGTTAGATGTTTTAGTAAGCAAAATTATCATCAAAAGTTTCATGTTCCCACCCCTTTAAATTTGAGGTCTAGAATTTTCAAAAAATGTAGCAAAAATAAAACCCCAACAAAACCTTGTACATTTTTCAGCTGAATGTTCTTAGTTATTCTCATGCTTTTATAAGTCATGATGTACTGAAATTCTACCTTGTACATATGAACATGCAGAAGTACCCCAAAGTCGAATCATAAGTAAATGTGTATAAATTATTATTGTAAAATAATTATAACATGCAATTTAAACAATATATATACACCGAAATCATAATACATTTATATAAGTTAAGAATGTAGGAGACAATTATTTTCCTTTTAGAAACATTTGAGAATATACAAGATTTTTATTTCAAGAAAAATATTAAACATGTTGAAGAAATAAGTTTTCTATTTTTGAAGAATGCTGTCTGAAAGTTCATTCAGTGCTTTAGATATTTCATATAAAACTTTATTCTGGACTCACATTATTAATTTGAACAAAAAAAATAGTGCATTTTTTAAGTAAATTAAACTAAGTAATTTTATGTAATATTTATTATTAATTAAGTAACACTCACCATTGAAGTACTTCCTGTCCCTGCCCTATCCATTCTCCAAATGCCACTTCCTGTGAGCCAACTCTCAGGTGTAAATCACAACTTTTTCCAAGTCACTTTGATCTTAAGCAACTTTTTTTGAAGTCATAGAATTTAAATGAAAAGCCATTATTTCATAATTGATTGACCTTTTCTGAAAAACATGTATTGTTTTCATTCTTCTTCTATCAAGTATCAAATAATCAGAAAATGATCAAAGCCATATCATAGTTACCCTTGGGCAAAATTGACCAATGGGAGATAAGTATTAGTGTCACAGGTTGACACCCACTGTAATCTGATTAGCAGGGTGGTGATCATGTGATCTTGTTGCCATAGTGACAGGCAATTTGATTGGACAAATTCGAAAGCCATATGTGACAGATGCAAATGCCATAAATATTTTTGTTTATCATATCTTATAGGGAAAATGCTATGTAAACAAAATATATTAAAGAAAAATAAAACAAAATATTAGGTATGACATGTTATTGAAAAGAAAATCATGTGTAAATAATTTGAGTTGCCTTTCTTGTAATTTGCTTTTAGTCCTTTATTGTTAATGTATGTTATACTTCATGTTAAGAACATCCTTGCATGGCCATAAAGGCCTAGATTCACTACTATATAAGTGTCCCCCCCCCAAATCCAATATACAACTCCCATCTTATCTGCTGCTTATCAGCGATTATGTAATAGCAACTGATTAGAGGGCAATTAGCACAGCAGGGACCCTAACTAGACCATGAAGATGTGTGCAGTGGAGTTGAAAGAAGTTAATTTTTCTTCATAATAATTATAATAATTATTATTTTGATATTTTGTAGATGATAATAACTATCACTTTAATGTTATAATAATGAAAATAATAATAATAGAAATAATCATAATCATAATAATAATAATTATTATTATTATATTATCATTAGTATATTATTATTATTATTATCATATTACATATAGGATGATAAAAGATACAGTAATAATATTGAAAATAATAATGATAATAAAACACAAGTACGGTGAAAACTTCCTGAGTTCTTTGTGCTGACAAACAATATTTTTCGATTTGGAAATTGATTTTCATGTATTCATGTAATCAATATTATTTGAATATAAAATTGTGTTCCATCTATACTCAAATTTCATTTTCAGTATGTTGCCTAAAGGGACTTTTATCATGCTTTGCTTTGCAACTTTGAAATTCACATTCTGTTTTCAATTTATTCAAATGTTATTTACAGTATTCTGCAAGCTTTAGATGAGTGAAAGTCACATTTTTCAGAAATATCACAATTCTCCAGACAGAATTTGAAAAAATAAAACTTGCATGTTTCTTTAAGTAAGTTTCTCATTATTTCATTATTGTGAAAATAAGTTTCTGATTATTTTATTATTGTGTTTGATCAACAAATATTTTTCTTTACATAGAATGCCAAAAAAATCTAGTATAACTTTAAAAGTAATCAATTATTCATTAATTTAAAATAAATTACATCTTTTCCCATTCTCACTAATAGATACACTTGTAAGGTAGACTGACTCTCCAATAAACAATGACCCTTGTTTATTGGAGTCATACTGTGATGGTCATTAGCCCCCAACTGTGCTGGTGAAGACAAAAATCCCTTGGCCCACTGCCGAAATCTAGGCCTTTAACACTTTTCAGCAACTGATCACCTAAAATTATCATTCACTAAGATTCACCATCTCCATGCTTTTCAGTCAGTGCAACTAACTAAAGAGACATTACTTTTTTAGTCATAAAAATTGACAGAAATATTCTACTTCAGATTTTAAAATGTATTTCAATTAATAACCCAGAATTAATTTCAAGCTTCTCAGTTATTTCTATAAGAATAGGAGAGATCGCCATGACGTCACGCATTATCATTTGTTTATCTGGTGGAGGGCAAAACAAATGATTTTACATTGTTTGTATATGGGTCGGAATTTTTAATGTCTAATAACTTTTCACTCATTGATGGATTTTCAGAATTCAAAAAGTTTTGAAATATTTACAATTTTCATATTTTCATATTCAAATATCTTTTTTATATGAATAACAGTTTTAAATGACATATAATTTAAATAGCGGCTTAGTGATGTTCAAAACTTTTAGAAAAACACTGTAAGTTAAGCGTTCATAATTAATCTATTTTTGTTTCGAAATAATGATTAAAAGTAATTAATAAATTGCTTGTTTTATAACCTTTCCATTGATAAAAAAATTTGAAAGTTTAGGCCGTTAGAGAAACATCACTGTTTAGAAAAAAAACATGGATGTTCCACAACTGCCCACCCGATCCCTGTCTTATCAGAAAGTACAATGGATTTGTATACAAACAAGATCTCATCTGTATGCAAAAGAGATCTTTAATAGATTACTGCATTAATATTATCTGATTTTTTTTAGAATGCCCAGAATTTTTTTTTTAAGTGCAATGGTCAGAATACTTTTTCTGGGAGAGGTGATCATAAATGGAGATGATGATATATTTTAGTTGTTTGCAGGATATAAAAAATGTTGTAGGAACTGCTTTTGTTGTGTTTACAATAAAAAAGTATAAACATTCAGACTTGTAGCCCTGAAGGGATTTAAAATATGCTTACTTTTATCAAAGAGAATCAGAATGTAAACAATGTATTATGAACAACACAGGTAGCAGTTGGTTGCCTTGGTGAATACCACTTCTTACTTAAAAAGAAAGTATGTAAAGAATTTTTCACACTATTTGTTGTTATTGTTGACTTTCTTTTGAGAATGACATTCCCTAGAAGCAATTATGTTGTCTGTTTGCTTTTCACGCTCTATTGGGTATGGCCATGGTATGACTTAGATGATTGGTACATGAAGTAAATATGATATGTATTATTTGGACAGAACTCTCTGTGATAAACAAAATAAAATGTCATTTATTATAAACAATTATCCAGTTTGCTACTGTTTATAATTTTGCCACATTTAATAATGGAATGATCTGTTTTAAGGTAAATGTTATCGGTACAACGGTGGTTCTTACCTAAATAAGGCGAAGTAAAAGTAAAGTCATGTCAATTTCCTTAATCGGCAAATGAGTCTATAAATTGAACTCTCAATCGTCAAAATTAAACTATACTTTTCTAAACCCCCTAAACACACAAAATAAAGGAATAGACAAAAACAAATTCAGTCATAAATGTTATTTAGACTATAGATATACCAAAGTTGTCACAAGCTTGTAAAAGAATAATAACATATACATAAGAAATCCATAAAAACTTCACAGAAATATTTCTTCCTAAAGCTTTATATAGAATCTAGCATTTTACTGATTTTATCTTAGCAACAGATTTATCTCCCCCCTATACCAGTAAGGGAAACATGGCATGTTAATTAGTATCTGGTGGTCTGTTAATTGGATTATGTAGACTGTCAGTGACTTGTGTCACACTGTGACATGTATATTGCTCATGAGGTGGTCTGCTCTGGTTTTATATCTGAATTTGTTTGAAATAAAGAATATTTGTGTCTATCTATTATACAGATTTAACATAAAAGAAAAACGAGTGTATATCTTGTATCCCGCTAAACTTGACCAGGGTGACAAATCCCATGTTTGATTTTTTTTCCAGTTTTAATATAATTTTTAATTCCTGCTATTATAAAATGATAGTCATCACCTTAAAAGGGGTTTATTTTCAATATATGTTAATATTTATTAGATTGTTATTTATTTAATTAAATCAGTGGGAGTTGTTTGTCCATCTTGGTCATATTGTGAAAGATGGAAAGAGATTTTGTCCAACATTCTCGTAAAGGTCACTCGGGATCCAGACTTAGACAGTCTACCCTCTACCCTTACCAGTTGAAATGGTTGCATTGAGACTAATAACATCTTGCAGTTTTTAGGCAGTTAAATGTGCTTTATTGATAGAAGATTGTGGCCTACAAAGAAGATGGTAAAATTTCTGTGTCATTTTTCTTTTATTTTCTTTTTGCAATAATTACAGTATGTCCTCTAAAAATGGAAAACAGAGTTTGAACAAAGCAGACAAAGTTCCCCTGTGATTTTTTCAGTTATATTGTAATTTTCAATTCATTCTGTCCGCAAATGTTTAATTATCACCTGAAAATAGTTATATTTAACTCGTCTGATTTTTGAAAAAAATTGTACGAGGTATTGTCGTGACTTGATTGTCAGCGTTGGTTAAAATTTTTGTTTATGTCCACCTTTTTTTTCAAAAACCATTAGAGCTACAGCTGTGAAACTTTGCATACTAGTTTGTCATCAATAGGGACTATGTAGTTGAAGAACCATAACTAACCTGCATTTTGTCAGAATTATGACCCTTTTTGTACTTAGAAAATCTGAACTATAACTCTTTTCTTACATATTGTCCAGCACTTACAGACAAGAGATGGCACTCTTTGATATTGTTAATATTCGCCCCCCATCCACACCAAATTTTAAATTGATTAGTACGTATTGTGTAATTTCGCATTTTCTTTTCTAGGTACTTCAGTAGATACGAACTGCGTGAGTTGTTTATATTAGATGATCCACATTCGTCAACGACTCAGCAACTGCTGGAACAGATGTATAGTGGGAAAAGATTGACAGATCCGTCTCTTGACGAACATATCGCATATCTATACTCATTAGGTAAAACTTGAAAAAATAATTTTTATTCCTTTATGTTTAACATTTGTTGGACTTACACACAAAAATTTAGTTAAGGGAAAGCAAACAAGTATAAAAATCATTTAAATGTCACCCACTCGACCCAGACTTAGGATTTGAACTTCAGTGTGGTCACAATCTTGCCTCATATTTGTGATAGCCAATCTTGGGTCCTTCTTCATTTACATTTAATTCTAAATAGAGTTCTGATTGAAGAATACTCAATATTCAATTTGCAATCGCTTAGTATACAGTAAAATTATACTGCTGAAGTTTTGCAAAACTGTCTTTGGCTGGAGGAGGTACATTCATACAAAGTTTCATTATACTCTTTGCTAAATTAACAGTGATGGTGAAAAAGGTTAAAACAGTCTTATTTCAGACTTAACCCTTAGCCTGCTGCAGGCGAATTTAACAGCCTTTGCAAACAGCTTGGAACCAGATCAGACGCCGATTAAATCGGCGTCTGATCAGGTTCCAAGCTGTTTGCCACTCTGACAATATTTCTTCCAATTTTGGAGCAAATTGAATGAACTTTACAATTTTAGCAGACGACATTTCCAGCAGTCGACAATTTATCTAGCATGCTAAAAGTTAAAATGTTAATGAATAAGGCACTAGGATTTATTGTTATGGGGAAGTCAGTTTAACCCTTACAATGCTGGACACAATTGGTTTTGCATTTGCGACTGTAGATTATGATCAGTCTGCACACCCATGCAGTCTGATCATGATCTGCACTGTTTGCTGTTCAGCCAGTATCTTTTTTGTAAACACCTCTTATAACAATTAATGGTACAGTCAAAATTGGAAGATAGACAAGTTCTTAATAGAAATTATCATGGTAAAATAACTAAAGCAGCACCAAGCTGTCCAAGAAAACGAACTCAGTTTAAGAATTACAACAGCCGAGAGGGAGAAATTGTTGGAGAAAAATTGACCATTATAATAGCATTGCTGATACAGTAATTTAGAGAAATAATTCTTAACAATTATCAGTTGCAACTTGTATAATTCTGCTTTAGGTAAGACCTGTTAATCCAAGCTGGTTTTAACAACGTATTTCTGTAACAACAGTAGCTCTGTGATGCTTGGATTAGTTAATCCACTAATCCCTTCTCAGGGAGATAATCCAGCATTTTATCAATTAAACAACCCTCTCACATAATCAAGGATATAGGATTAGTGGAGATTTTGGGGCTTCTGTGTAAGATTATCAGATAAAACATGTTGTTTTTATTGGAATCTATCGTGTATACATGCAGAGTCACTATCAAGTCACATGTACATGTCATAACTATGCCAAAAATGTCAAGATCTATAGAAAAAAACAGGTTTGTGTACATAAGTTATTTGAAAATAAAAACAGCAAAATTCCTGAAATGTACCAAAGGAGTTCTTAAAGATATGTCAATTATGTGACAGGTGCCCAAATTTTACTTATTAAGAGGATAGTTGAAGCGTTAAAGTATGTGACCTAATTTAATAGTTTAATAAAAGCATGATGCATAAATGCAGTAATTATCACAATACAGCAAGGCTTTTCATCCTTATATTAACCCTTATTCTGCTCAAAAGCAAACATCCGATTGTGAACTTAGATCTAGAGAAAATGATGAACTAGTAGTACCTATGCCAAAAAAGGAATTTTTTCGCAAATCTTTGCACTACTCTGGAACAGTTATCTGGAATAATATACCTAAACACATACGTTCTTCAGACACCCTGGAGAAATTTAAAAGATCGTACCTTCGGTGGCAATACTCTGACAGTACAATAAGTCATAATTGCAATTAAATGTCTGGAAATACTGTCTCTACCATCTCTCTCCATTTTCATTGTTAATAGTTACTCCAATTATTAAATTTAGTGTCCTGTATTGTATATAATCTTTCATTCTCATATTATTTTTCTGATAACATATAACTTTGTGTGTTTTATTTTGTCATAATTTTATTCATGTTTGTATATAGCCATGTGTATGTGGACCATATTGTAAATTGACTTAGCCAAATATGTTATCCACTATAAATAAAGTCGTTATTATTATTATTATTATTATTATTACATTTCTATAATGGATTTTTGTCTATCTTCCAGTTTTGACAGTACCATTAAATGTTTAAAGGGCTGCTGACTTAAAAGATACAAACTTAATATTAATATCAAACAGTGCAAATTGTGATCAGACTGCACAGATGTGTCGGCTGATCATGATCTACACTTGTCGCAAAGGCAGATTCAATCGTGTCCAGCATGGTAAGGGTTAGGCCATTTCCTATTTAATTGTAATTTGGCAGTAATGTTTCACAAATTAGGAAGTGATGAGCTTATTCATGATTAATGAAATGACCTGGATATTTGCATATTATCAATTTTTTATCAATAATTTAAAAACAGATTTTTTTAGACTGAAAAATGCCTTTTAGAGTAATTTTGGTAATTAGACAACAAAGAACACGGATATAGCTACTGGCATATAGGAGAGATCGCCGTGACGTCACGCGTTAACATCTGTTTATCTGGTGGTTGGCAAAACAAATGATTTTAACACCGTTTGCGTATTGAATCAGAATTTTTAATTTTTAATAACTTTTTTGCTCATTTATGGATTTTCAAAATTCAAAAAGATTTGAAATACTAACAATCTTCATATTTTTGTATCCAAATATCTTTTTTCAATGAATAACCGTTTTAAATGACATATAATTTTAAAAGCGGCGTAGTGATTTTCACAACCTTTAGAAAAACAGTGTAAGTTAAGCGTTCATAATTAATCCATTTTATTTCGAAATAACAATTAAAAGTAATCAATAAATTGCTTGTTTTATAACCTTTCCATTGATCAAAAAATTATTTATGTAATTTGTGTTTTAAGAAAGTTTAGACCGTTAGAAAAACATCACTGTTTACAAAAAAACATGGACGGTCGGCTTCTGCCCACCCGATCATTGTCTTATCAGTTCTAAAAATAGAATTTGTATACAAACACGATCTCTCCTATAGGACAAAAACATTAGGGGGCAAATGTCCTTTCCAAAAATAAGCAGCAGGGGTCATTTAATGTCTTATCTACCAGAAATGGTAGAAAGGCGTGGGCGGGGGCAAATGTCAAGCAGTCCATTTTTTCATTGGGGGCAAGTGTCCTACAACTGATTAGGAAACTACCAGATTTCATGCTGTGTTACAGACTTCTTCTGCAGAAGAAATAAGGCTGTGTTTCAATAAAATGTCTTTTTCTCAAAATCAGCATTTGTTAAAAATCAAAATTTGAAATAAAAAATGTTGCCATGAATTGTAAAATAAATGTTTATTTTATGGTGATTAGTTATACAAGGGTCATTGATATGGTTATACATTATATATTTTACGATTGTCTGCCAGCAAACGTTGTGTTGGTTTTGAGGGGGGGGGGGGAGAGTGCAAGGGTGCACTTAGATTTGCAGTCTGTATAAGATTGTGTCATGCATATATATTTGGCTTAGATTCATCAAATTTCAGCATGTAAAGTTGTGCATGTGGGGTTTTGTTTGGAATTTCACACAGTAAGACCAGAGTTACGGCCCATTACTTAATTAAAAATTCATTTTGTGTCACATGTATTGCAGAAAGTAGATGAACAAGAATCATGAAACATTAGGGAATTATTTAACAGCATGTGAATTTTTGCACCTGATTTTTTGTTTGCGATTTTACTCAGTCAGACTTTGACTTAGTAAGAAATATGCATAAATGGCATGAAAATTTATTTTGCATGTATCTCAGAACTTGGAGGTGGGGAGATGGGAAGGGGATGAGGGAGCACTTCAATTTACCCAGGTCCATCTGTCTGAATTTGTGTCATGCATATCTCAAAAAGTATTTAACAAAGTATTATGCATCATGTGAAAATGAGCACCTAGAGTCATTAAACCATGTAGGAATATTACTCAGCATATGATTTTGAATTGAAGTTTGGGCACCAGTGCCCTATGGACATAATCTAGATAATTAACAAAATCAGAGGCAGAATTTTTCCAGAGTTGATATACCTAATAAAACTTACTGGAAATGAAGACCACACCAACAATTACATCCTGGTTGTATTTTACACATAGGTTACTTGCCTGTTACATTCTGAAGGTCATTAACATTTCTTAAGGGATCTTCATGGAACTTATAAATAATTTGTATAGCTTAAAGATCCTGGGCAAGCTAAGTAATGGGCAAATTTTCTCTAGGAAAACCAGTTTGTTGGCCATTTACATAGTAAAAAATGTTCTATGCACATTATAAACACAGGGGCCTACGTCGCCGAGTGGTGAAGGTCATTGGCTTCTAATTACTTACCCCTCACTGATGTGGGTTTGAGCATCGCTTGCGGCATTGAATTCTTTATGTGAGAAAGCCATTCAGTTGGCTTATGGGAGGTTAGTGGTTCTACCCATGTGCCCACTTATGATGAAATAATTCATGGAGGGACACCTGGGGTCTTACTCCATCATCAAAAGCTGGAAAGCCACCATATGACCTATAATTGTGTTGATGTGACATTAAACTCAACAAAAAACAAAGCATAGAATGCTTCAATAATGTCAGAGTTACAGACCATTGACATTGTCAAAATTGTTTTATTACACATTAAACAAAAGAGGACACAGTTCATGAAACAAACCCAGAATGTACATTATGATCTCAAAGTACCATATTAGGAAAGTTCGCTTGCTGTGATAGCACCAGAGTTGTTGCCCTTGAATGTGTTAAAGTACTGTTTTTAGCTCACCTGTCACATAGTGACAAGGTGAGCTTTTGTGATCACCCTTCGTCCGTCGTCCGCCGTTTGTGCGTCCGTCCGTCAACAATTTCTTGTCTGCACGATAGTGGTTTCATTTTTGATTTTTTTTAACCAAACTTGCACACAACTTGTATCACCATAAGATCTGGGTTCCTTTCTTGAACTGGCCAGATCCCATTATGGGTTTCAAAGTTATGGCCCCTGAAAGGGCCAAAATTAGCTATTTTGACCTTGTCTGCGCAAAAGCAGCTTTATTTATGATTTGATTTTTACCAAACTGGCACACAACTTGTATCACCATAAGATCTTGGTTCCATTCTTGAACTGGCCAGATTCCGTTATGGGTTCCAGAGTTATGGCCCCTGAAAGGGCCAGAATTAGCTATTTTGACCTTGTCTGCACAATAGCAGCTTCATTTATGATTTTATTTTAACCAAACTTGCACACAACTTGTATCACCATAAGATCTTGGTTCCTTTCTTGAACTGGCGAGATTCCTTTATGGATTCTAGAGTTATGGGCCCTGAAAGGGCCAAAATTAGCTATTTTGACCTTGTCTGCACAATAGCAGCTTCATTTATGATTTGAATTTAATCAAACTTGCACAAAACTTGTGTCACCATAAGATCTCAGTTCCTTTCTTGAACCGGCTAGATCCCATAATGGGTTCCAGAGTTATGGCCCCTGAAAGGGCCAAAATTAGCTATTTTGACCTTGTCTGCACAATAGCAGCTTCATTTATAATTTGATTTTAACCAAACTTGCACACAACTTGTATCACCACAAGGTCTTGATTCCTTTCTTGAACTGGCCAAATTCCGTCATGGGTTCCAGAGGTATGGCCCCTTAAAGGTCCAAAATTGGCTATTTTGGCTTTTGCAGCCATATAGAGACTTCATTTATGGTTTTATTTGATACAAACTTCCAAAATATCTTCAACAACAATAAATCTTAGATTCCATGACAAATTAGATCCAATTGTAGGTTCCAGAGTTATTTTATATCTGATTACCTCCCCTGATTGTAATCAAAATGGATTTATATCAGTAAGTACTTATAGGACTTATTTGAAATTTCATTATTGTCATTAGTTGGACTGAGACAATCAGGGTAAATAACTATGGACTGATTTTATGTCAAATTACCTCCCTTTATTTCAAATTAAAATGGGTATATCTTTGTAACTAATGAAGATACTGATCTGAAATTTCATTTATGTCAACAGATTTATTTGGCAGAGCCTTCTTTTGTTCACTTACAATATATTTTTTTAATTACTTCCCTTTTACGTTACTATAAATAGCTTATTTTTAGTAACTTTTTTATTATTGGCCGTAGGGAAAAACCAAGACCACTTTTCTGTGGTACAACATGGATGGTACCTCCAATTTTTAGGTGCATTTTGGTATATGTGTACCTTGTAAGAATTGTTTTTTCTTTTTGGTTAAATTTCTTCCCTTTGTTGTTCCTGTCCTTTGGACTTAGATATTTTTTCTGAGGACCTTCTTGTCCTCAAGTGCAATGATAACAGGTGAGCGATATAGGGCCATCATGGCCCTCTTGTTTATGCACTTAGTATTTCAGGTTCTGCATTTCTTGTCAATCTTCATTAGATTTAAACACCTTCAGGGAGCATATAGTTGCCTTTTTGTCCGTCCTTCCGTCCGTCACACTTTTTTCCGGAGTATAACTTGAAAAGTATTAATGGGATTTGATTGAAACTTCACATAATGATAGAAGCCATTGAGACAAAGTGCAGTGTCAAAAAATCATAACTTCACCTCATCTAGTTTTTTAATTGTCTCCCTTTATCAAATAAGGCTTGTCGGGAGCATTACGTGAAAACTATTAACTGCATTTCATTGAAACTTCACAAAATGATAGAGGCCATTGACAAGAAGTGCAGTGTTAAAGAACCATAACTGTACCTAGTTTTTGAATTATCTCCTTTTAGTATACAAAATTATAAGATTCTTTCATTGGTTGTAGGTGCAGATGGGAATTTCCGGCCTCGAGGGTAACTGTTTAGGCGGTTACGATGCTCCAGCCGAGTAAACGTGTAAACAGTTACCCGAGAGCCGGATATTCCCATCTGCACCTACAACCAGTGACAGAATCTTTTTCTTGCATACCATATTAAAGAAATAAAAATACAAATAAAATCAATAGAACGGTTTTCTTTTTATACCCCCACCAAACATGTTTGAGGGGGGTATATAGGAGTCAGTTTTGTCGCGTCCGTCCCGTCCCGAAATCTATTATCTCAGTTATTACCAAATGGATTTGATTCAAACTTAAAATACATGTTCCACCTTATCACCCACATCATGTGACACAAGGTGCATAACTCTTGACACCAAGTTTTCATGAATTATGTCCCCTTTTACTTAGAATTTAGGGTTAATTTTGCTGTATTTTCACTCTATCTCAGTTATTACTAAATGGATTTGATTCAAACTTAAAATAGATGTTCCACCTCATCACCCACATCATGTGACACAAGGTGCATAACTATGACACCAATTTTTTTATGAATTATGCCCCTTTTTACTTAGAATTTAAGGTTGATTTTGATGTATTTTCACTATATCTCAGTTACTACTGAATGGATTTGATTCAAACTTAAAATAGATGTTCCACCTCATCACCCACATCATGTGCCCACATCATGTGACACAAGGTGCATAACTCTGACACCAAGTTTTCATGAATTATGTCCCTTTTACTTAGAATTTAAGGTTAATTTTGTTGTATTTTCACTATATCTCAGTTATTACTAAATGGATTTGATTCAAACTTAAATAGTTGTTCCACCTCACCACCTACATCATGTGACATAAGGTGCTCAACTCTGACATAAATTTTTTATGAATTATGTCCCCTTTTACTTTAAATTTAAGGTTGATTTTGATGTATTTTCACTATATCTCAGTTATTACAAAATGGATTTGATTCAAACTTAAAATAGATGTTCCACCTCATCACCCACATCATGTGACACAAGGTGCATAACTCTGACACCAATTTTTCTTGAATTGTGTCCCCTTTTACCTAGAATTTAAGGTTAATTTTGATGTATTTTCACTATATCTCATTCTGATTGGCTTAGAGCCAAAGGGAAGTAACCTTTTTTGAACTTTTGTATGGAGTTTCTTCACCTTAAATTCCAGGAATTAGTCTATTTTTAGAAATCCTATTTTTAGATTTTCAATATTTTAGGTATTTTTCTAACTTTTTTATTATAAGTCCTATGTAAAAAGTAAATACATTTTTCTGTGGTAACATGGGTCGGTAAGACAATTTTTTGTATTCACTTTTAGTGTATCTCTAATATTAGAGATTTAATTTATTTACTAGTATTACTATGCTAGTATTATACTAGTATTACTTACATGTGGAAGCCCAGGATGAAGTACTCCAAAGACTAAGTATTTTTAAGATTTCTTATGGTTGCCATTCTTCTGTGACAAGACTGTATGGTGGGGGTATGAGTCACTCCTGTGACAGTTCTAGTTAGAACTATTTCTTCTAGCAGCGTATTTAAACAAAGCGCAGGAAAACCAACAACTATAAACAGGAAAGATGTCATGACGTTTCAGAGACAAATAACAATGTTTAGTTCCGGTTTTGTTTTATCAGTTGCAGCATAATGTTATGAATTTTTGATAAAATAAGGTTTTTTGAATCGAGAAATATGCTATCAGGAAACAAGAGGAACTGTCAAGGTATCGGATTTTTACTCCATTGTATGAAATAAAATGTAAATTGCTACATATAATTATGTAGTTCGTAATACGTCATTTACAGCACGAGTCATCTTACACCCCGGGGTGTAAAATGGATTTTTCCATCACCGATAAAAATACTGGAAATCCCCGTCTGGTATGCAAGAAAAGGCTTGTCCAGAGTATAACTTGACAAGTATTGATGACATTTGATTGAAACTTCACTCGATCATAGAGGCCATTGAGACAAAGTGCAGTGTAAAAGAATAATATCTACCTTACCTAGTTGTTGAATTATCTCCCTTTATTATACAAACTAAGGCTTGTTTGGAGCATTACTTGAAAATGTTAATTGCATTTCATTCAAACTTCACAAAATGATAAAGGCCATTGAATGGAAGTGCAGTGTTTAAGAAGCATAACTCTACCTAGTTTTGAATTATCTCCTTCTGTTATACAAAATAAGGCTTGTCCGGAGTATAACTTGAAAAGTATTGATGGCATTTGATTGAAACTTCACTCAATCATAGAGGCCATTGAGACAAAGTGCAGTGTTAAAAAATAATATCTACCTTACCTAGTTGTTGAATTATCTCCCTTTATCTCCCTTTATTATACAAAATAAGGCTTGTCCGGGGTATAACTTTTAAAGTATTGATGGCATTTGATTGAAACTTCACATAATCATAGAGGCCATTGAGACAAAGTAATACCCAAATAAACAAATTCATTGAAACTTCACAAAATGATAGAGGCCATTGACAGGAAGTGCAGTGTCAAAGAACCATAACTCTACCTAGTTTTCGAATTATCTCCCTTTATTATACAAAATAAGGCTTGTCCGGAGCATTACTTGAAAAGTACTAATGGCATTTCATTGAAACATCACAAAATGATAAGAGGCCATTGACAGGAACTGCAGTGTCAAAGAAAGAACCATAATTCTACCAAAACTAGTTTTTGAACTATCTCCCTTTATTGAATTTTCCTCTTTTAATGAGTTATGAGATTGGGGTAGATGGTCGGGCGGGCGGGTGGCGGCAGCTTCAAACTGGTGTTTACGGTCAATAACTTTTGTTTCGGTAAAGATATTTGAATAAAACTTGGTATGTATGTAGCTTATATCAAGACAAAGGCTGGGATTGATTTTGGGGTTTCTGGGGTCAAGGTCAAGGTCACTGTTACTTAAAATAGAAAAAGGGTTTCCGGTCAATAACTTTTGTTTCGGTAAAGATATTTGAATAAAACTTGGTATGTATGTAGCTTATATCAAGACAAAGGCAGGGATTGATTTTGGGGTCTCTGGGGTCAAGGTCAAGGTCACTGTTACTTAAAATAGAAAAAGGGTTTCCGGTCAATAACTTAACTTAGGAATGAGCTATCATGATGAAACTTGGTGTATAGAAAACTCATATAAAGTTGTAGCTTGGGATTGATTTTGGGGTTTCTGGGATCAAGGTCAAGGTCATTGTTACTAAAAATAGGGTTAGGGTTAGGTTAGGGTTAGGGTTAGCATATCTTCTACATGCATGGAGGGATTTTGATGAAAGTTGGCACAATTGTTCACCATCATGAGACGGAATGTCATGCACAAGAACCAGGTCCCTAGGTCTAAGGTCAAGGTCACACTTAGAGGTCAAAGGATATAAGAATGAAAACTTTGTCCGGAGCAGATCTTCTTCATGCATGGAGGGATTTTGATGTAACTTGGCACAATTATACACCATCATGAGATGAAGTGTCTTGCGCAGTTCCCTTCTTTAGAATTACTTCCCTTTTTTGTTACTATAAATAGCTTATATTGTAACTTTTTCATTACTAGACGTAGGGAAAAATCGAGACCACTTTTCTGTAGTACAACATGCATGTTACATCCAATTTTGAGGTGTACTTTGACCAATCTCTACCTGGCAAGGATTTCTGTGTGGACTTACAATTTTTTTTTGTATTTTTTTTTTTTTTTTTTTTTTTAAGATTAACTTCCCTTAGTTGTTACTATAAATAACTTATATTGTAACTTTTTTATAATTGACCGTAGGGAAAAACCAAGACCACTTTTATGTGGTACAACATAGTTGTTACTTTCTAATTTTAGGTGTATTTTAAGTTATCTCTACCTGGTAAGGAGTTTTTTTTGTGGACTTAGAAAAACAAAAGAATTACAGTGATTACTAAACAACCACAAAATTAAAATTACATCTGCAAATACAGGTGCTAGAGTAAAGAAATTTGCTGTGACGAGCGTATATTGTGACATTCTGGCACTCTTGTTTATTCTTATGAAAAGTGTTGAAAACCTGGTTTCGTGGCATTGCCGCATTTCTTGTCACTATTTGTTTTGGTTTCTAATACGATATTCCCCATGTTCAATGGGACAAGCACATGCAACAGGGAGCATCAGTTGGTTTTACCTATTCCTTGTTTTAATAGAAAACCATCTGGCTGGCTTGCAGAAGGTCGATGGTTCTACCCAGTTGCCTGCCAGTGATGAAATAATGCCCGGAGGGGCACCTGGGGTCTTTATCAACCATAAAAGGCTGGAAAATTGCCATATGACCAATAACTGTGTCGGTTTGGCATTAAATCCAACAGAAACAAAATCAAAGTTCTAAGTTTCTGTTTTGCGGCTTTCAGATATGTTTGGCTTGAGTGACCATGACCTGATGTTCTCCCATGGCGATGAAGCTGGAGATGAGCAGGATGATGAAAATGGAGAAGACCCTGAAAATGACTATATCCTGCATAGGGTAGGTATCTAGGTCACCATGGAGCAGACCCTGAAAATGACTATATCCTGCACAGGGTAGGTATCTGGGTCACCATGGAGCAGACCCTGAAAATGACAATCTCATGCATAGGGTAGGTATCTGGGTCACAGTGGAGCAGACCCTGAAAATGACTATATCCTGCACAGGGTAGGTATCTAGGTCACAGTGGAGCAGACCCTGAAAATGACTATATCCTGTACAGGGTAGGTATCTAGGTCAGAACTGAGCAGACCCTGAAAATGACTATATCTTACAATCTAGGTCACAATGGAGCAGACCCTGAAAATGACTATATCCTGCACAGGGTAGGTATCTAGGTCACAATGGAGGAGACCCTGAAAATGACTATATCCTGCACAGGGTAGGTATCTAGGTCACAATGAAGCAGACCCTGAAAATGACTATATCCTGCACAGGGTAGGTATCTATGTCACAATGGAGCAGACCCTGAAAATGATTTTATCCTGCACAGGGTAGATATCTGGGTCACAGTGGAGCAGACCCTGAAATTGACTTTATCCTGCACAGGGTAGGTATCTAGGTCACAATGAAGCAGACCCTGAAAATGACTATATCCTGCACAGGGTAGGTATCTGGGTCACAATGGAGCAGACCCTAAAATTGACTTTATCCTGCATAGGGTAGGTATCTTGGTCACAATGGAGGAGGCCCTGAAAATGACTATATCCTGCATAGGCTATGTATCTAGGTCACTGTGGAGCACACCCTGAAAATTACTTTATCCTGAATAGGGTACGTATCTAGGTCACTATGGAGCAGACCATGAAAATGACTATATCCTGCACAGGGTAGGTATCTGGGTCACAATGAAGCAGACCCTGAAATTGACTTTAGCCTGCATAAGGTAGGTATCTAGGTCACAATGTAGCAGACCCTGAAAATAACTATATCCTGCATAGGGTATGTATCTAGGTCACTATGGAGCAGACCCTTAAAATTACTTTATCCTGCATAGGGTAGGTATCTAGGTCACTATGGAGGAGACCCTGAAAATTACTTTATCCTGCACAGGGTAGGTATCAAGGTCAGAATGGAACAGACCCTGAAAATTACTGTTCCATGCATCTGGGTCACAGTGGAGCAGATCTTTAAAATTACTATATCCTGCATAGGGTAGGTATTTAGGTCACAATTTAGCAGACCCTGAAAATGACTATATCCTGCATATGGTAAGTATCTAGGTCACAATGTAGCAGATCCTGAAAATGACTATATCCTGCATAGGGTATGTATCTAGGTCACAATGTAGCAGATCCTGAAAATGACTATATCCTGCATATGGTAAGTATCTAGGTCACAATGTAGCAGATCCTGAAAATGACTATATCCTGCATAGGGTATGTATCTAGGTCACAATGTAGCAGAACCTGGAAATGACTATAATTTAATTATTATTCTTTTAAGGACATAAATAGTGAATTTAAAATTTAAAGATGAAAAATATTTGTATGCTGGTTTGTATTAAATAATCTACAAGCAATTCTTTCATTAAAGATAACAATTTGTCACTAACTTGTATGCAGGATCATTGTGTTGCTTGTTTGAGAAATAAGTTTTGAAGCATTTAATTCAATATACAGTGTATTACTATATGATAATCAAAAAAGTCAGAAATTTGAAATCATTATGTTGTCACATATTGGATGAGTGATTCTTTAACAATTTTAGCAAACAGAAATTTTAAACAAAAAATCTGATAAGCTTTTTGACACTGAATCTAGCATTTGTATGCTTTGTTATTGACACCATTCTCTAAGTCTTGACTATTTTCAGGTACAGAAAGCGCGCGAAATTATTGAAATGGAATCGAGCCAGCCAAGTACACTTGAAGAGAGGCTTGGCAAGTCAACTCAGCCATCTGGTAGTGGTGAGGGGGGTAGCGGTGGCAGTTGGATCAGGAACCAGTTCACAAACTGGGACTTCCCAAAACCTGGTGCCTCACAGGAGGAGGAAAGTCTAGGTATTATACAAGTATAAATGCTCCTCATGGATCTTATATGCTCCACTGACCTTATTTACCTTCATTCTTAATCATATTTGAAATGTTGTAGATGGGAGAATGTTTTAAAATGTTGAAGGTAATTTTACAGAAAGGAAATATCGGGATGGGGTAGGAGTACACCTAGAGTTGCACTTGTCTGCCTTGTCAGTCCATCTGAATTTGTTGTGTTTGTCCCAGAGTCATCAAACCTCACATGTTTGTTGTTCAGCATGTGAAGTTGTACACCTGGTGTTCGAATTGGGATCTCACACAACCATACCAGAGTTATAACCCTTGACTCAGTCAAAAATATGCACAAAAAGGCATAGGTTGTGCACGTATCTCAAAAAGTGTTTGACCCAGGATTATGAAACATTACAGGAATGTTATTCAGTTGTGAAGTTATGCACCTTGTGTTTTGTAAGAGATTTTATTCAAGCAGACAAGAGCTCTTGACTTAGTAAAAGATATGCATAAAAATTCATAAAAGTTTGTGTCACACATGTCTTAAAACATACTTGACCGAGGGTCATAAAAGATAATAGTATTATTCAGCACGTGAAGTTGTGTACCTGGGGATTTCTGTCTGTCAGATGAGATTTATGGCCCTATAGTCAGTCAAAAATATGCAAAAATAGCATACAAGTTTGTGTCGATTTTATCACAAAACGTATTTGACTTAAGAATCATAAAACATTGTAGGATTGTTATGTAGCATGTGAAGTTGTGCACCAGGTGCGCTGGGATTTCATCAAGATTGACCAGACTTCTGGCCCTTGATTTAGTGAAAAATAAACTCGGTGCTTAAAAGTTTGTTTTGCATATGTCTTCAAAAATATTTCACCCATTTCTCATTTTTGAGTCACATCGATTGCAAATATTTGTGAAAATGAATGACAGTAAAAAACTGATCACTGGGAGTTGCTAGTGGATGATCAATATGCTCGAGTTTTCCAGGATTTTGAGTAGTTCCAACATAGAATGGATCGGGATCATGTGAATTGCTTTAGTTAGCCACGGTGCTTGAGCTATCTTTTCTCAAACAGGCTGTTTTTCACTTTAATTGCAAATATGATCCTGCCGGCGGTATGCACTGAAGTTGAGTAATTTTTGTCTACTGTAGATACCTTTGTACAATGCGCACCCATGTATAATGCAAATCCCCAGTTTAAGCCCGAAATCCTGGCAAAAACGTTTTTGGTCATTTCGAGGTAAACTGAAAACAAAAGTAGAAGTTTTAATTGATAGCTGTAATCAATTTTACGATGATATTTCAGAAGAGGAAGAACATGAGGAGGATAGCAATAAATCTTTAGAACATAGTGAGACAGCACACATCACTGAGTCACCAAAGAGAAATATACGAGTTGACCTGCGTGCAGAAACTGAGACTATAGATCTTACCTCACCTGTTGTTATACAGGATGTTAAACATGATAAAATGGTTTGTACATGTTACAATGTAGCACTGTTTTAAGGGAACAAAGAAGCCACTAGGTTTATGGTCTTCCTATAACATTAAAATTTTGTGGCAATGAAATTACTGTGAAATCACTTAAGTTCGCTGGCATGAAATTTTGCACAAACGTGAAAAAGGACTGTTTCCTGGGGCTTTAATTCGTGCATTTTAAATTTTAGAAACGAAGGAATAAAATGAAAAAAATAATAATAGCACGGTCTTAAATTCTCGCATTGGTCCTAGGGCGAAATACGCGAAAATTAGTCCTTCGCGAATAAAAACAATTTCACAGTAAATGACTGTTCTGTTATTATGCCTGTATCGTCATACATTTCATGCCTTTTAAAGTATGCCAATAGATATACATCAATAAATATGTAAAAGAACAGGGCTCCTGAAATTAGCAGGTTTGTCAGTTTTGGACAGATTTTTGACTTTTCAGACCGATTTATGAAGTGAAAAAAAAAACAAAAAAAATGGCCCCCTAAGAAATGAAAAAAGTAAAAATTAACTTGTAAATTTAAAAACCCCTTCTAAGAATATCTAGCTATTCTACACTTTAAAAGTTTGCTGAAAAGTACAAAATGGTGCCTTAAAGGCATATAGTTTGAAACTTATTTTTTTTTTTTCCTGGTAAATTAAACCAACCTCACTGGTCAAGTCCCATCCAAAGACGTCCTTTGGGGCAATTTTTTCCCCCTTTTGGGGCTTGGAAATCCTGTTTAATTTTTGACAGCAAGTTACTATCCCCAAAACTAAAGAATATTGAATTGAATCTTCCGTCTGTGTTTTTTGGGGTTTATAAAACAGTTGATTATAGGTCACAAACCCAAAAATTTTTTCCTTATATATTTATGTAAAATGCCTTTTTCAAAGAGCACCAAACAAACGACCCTTTCAGAGAACAACCCCTTCTCATTGTAAGAGTTATGTAAACTGATAAAAATAGAAAAAAGTGGGGTCATTTCTTCTAAAGAGATACTCTGATCCTTTACTTATGTAACTAATAAAAAACACAAGCGGACCGGAATACTACTCATATAAAATTGATTTGACTTCACCAAATACAACCTGCTTTTCCATTTTTCCTCCCAAAAAAGTCCCAAAACCCCAACAAATAAATTTAAAAAAAAACAGCCTAAAATTTAGCCCTCGTTGCCTGCCAAAGTGAAAAATTAGTGTTAAAATACCGGGAAAGCCATTCCCGGACTAGACCAGATGGTCCCACGCGGGTTTTTAGTTTAGTTAGGCTATAACCCAGCAGTCCCTTTTGGCCAAATTTGCCCCTTTTTGGGACTTAAAAATCCTGGTTAAAGTTTGCATGCAAGCCGCTATTATTTAAAGCGTATAGATTGAAATTTATTTTTTTTTTTTTTAGATCAATTCCCAAACTTCACGGGGGTCAAGTCCCATACCTGACTGTTTTTGGGGCAAATTATGCCCCCCTTTTGGATTTTAGAAAATTCTGGTTTAAATTTTTGCGATGCAGATATTAACTGAAACTCCACATGGCCATCAGGGTTTAAAACAGTTGATTGCATAAAACCCCAAAACTCTGACCTACTTTTTGGTAAAAATTATGCCCCCTTTTGACTTAAAACCTTCTGGTTAAAGTTTTTGCATGCAAGTTACTTTTCCCAAAAATAATGCAAATATGGTTAAAAATTTCTGTAGTATTTTAAACTTTAGGGAAATTTTTTTTCTGTTTTGGGGACAATAATTCAATAGCGATTTGGTGTCTTAGGCTATTTTTTTTTATTCAACAAATCATAGGGGGATTTTGTCCACTTCCGTTAAATTGAGCAGAGGGGTTTTTGTCCTATATTAATTTACAGCCTAAGTGTTTTTGTTGAGCTTGCTTGTATAAAGGTCACGTTAAGAGGTCAATGGTTTTTGAGTCAACATGGTCTCATTGTTGATCAGTGTAATTAGAAATGTCTTGGCTACAGTGTCTGTAGTTCCTGGAGCCTTCAAGAGTGGTCATGCTGTTATCCCCCGGGCATTTTTAGTAGATTTGCACAAATTTTACTAAAAGCCCAAAATATTTTTCACGAAGTTTTCCCCCGTACCCAAAGGTGTCTCCCCAAAATTTTATTTACCTTTTTTGGCCTATTCAGTCAGAAAAAAGGGTTTTTTGAATTTGACAAATGCACCAAGAAAAACAAAATGTAGATCTGAAAGTCGGGTTTACATTTCGAGGTCAAGTTTATAGACCCTTGAATTTACATTTGCAATAATGGTTGTTTTAAAAGGGTCAACACATTTTTGAAACTTTTTTGACTTTTGACAAATAACAATTCCTATTTGCTTCCTTTTTTCCCCCAGTTAAAACTAAAAGGTTTAAATGTTTTCGAAAAGTTCTTTTTTTTTTTGTAACATTACAGGCTTAAAGAAATGCTTTGTCAGTTAAAAAAAAATTGACATTAATTGTGGAAATTTTGGGTAAGGTTTCTGTTTAAATGTGTCAGGTAAAAAAACAACAAAAAAAAAATACTTGTGCCTCTGCATATAAAACTTTTCAAATGACAATTGGCCCCAAAACCTTTGATATAAACTCATTGATGTATATTTGGGCCCCCTATTTTTTTCTTCTCCTTTTTTTTGTAGTGGATTAATAAAAGGGATTTGACAAGAACTCCAAAATAGAACAGATCTTTAAAGAGGACCCAAGGACACGGAATGATTTCTCCAGGAAAAAGTTTGCTTTTCCCCCCCCATTTGCAAATTAGAAAATGACCATGGAAATGGAACACCAAAACGTACTGCTCACTGCCATAAATTGAAAGCTAAAGCAACCAAGGAGATTGTCGATAAAAATACTACCCCAAAAAAGGCGGGTACCCCAAAAGTAAATTTTCAAGCCACAAAAAAGTCTTAAAAACAGATAAAAGTATTATACATGAAGAGATTTTTTAATCACCATGCTTTTTAAACCATTGATCAAACACGACCCCTAGTACCCCCAAACTTAGCCTGGCCAGTTTAGTAAATGCAAGCACTTTCAACCAAATTTAACTCGCCCAATTTGAGCTGTTGACAGCCCAGATATCAAAAACCCATCAAGGGAAATTCAAAAACAGCTCTGGAACACCCCCGTGTTCACGAAAAATGTCTCCCGAATTCCCCTTCAGAAACCATTTCAAGCCCGGGGCGATTCTCCTGATACTCTTTTTCCACTCGGGTAAACTAGACGTTTCTGAAAAATAAGCTTCAGAAAAATGATGCCAATTCGTAAATTTGGAGGAAACTGCGACGATGCTGTGAAAATTACGATTCTGTTGATGTCAGAAGGTGAAGAAAAAGAAAACATAGAACCTGTAATTTCAGTACTGAATTAAAAATTTTTGCAGAAAAGTTTGTGTAACCTGTAGTAAATTTTGACGGAAGTCCTGGGTAAAAAATCGAAAGGAAGTCTACATTTTTCGAAAAAAGTGTTTTAAAAAAGCCCCCTTAAGACAAGTAATGATAAAAAATGATAGGGATAAAAATAACAGTTTACCGATAGGGTTTTCTTTGAGAGCCCATAAATCAAAACTGGAACATCTTATAAAAATGCTGGGGGTGACACAGACAAAAAGGGAAAACATAGACTTTCTGAGAATGAGGAGGAAGGTACGGCCGAGGGGGCAATCTTGCAGACACGGGAATGTGTAATGATAATCATGAAAAAACCCTTTATGCTGAAAATGAAGGGGATGAGAGAAAATGTCTAAAGATATGATGTTAAAAAGAATCATTTAGGGTTAAAAAGGAAAATTTTTGACGGCAAAAATAAGAGAAATCTATAAACCCTGAAAGGGGAAGTATGAAAATGATGATTTGATGAAAAAAATGGTGTTTTACTAAGGAGGGTGCCCTGTGATGGTCATTGATGAGGGTGATAAGAAGGGGGGGATGATGTTAAAATGATAAAAGTTTTATAAAAGAGAAGAAAGGAGGAAGTTGAAGGTAAAACTATCAATAATTTGTTTTATGTGGTTTAGCCTTTTTTTTTTCAAAGAATTAATTTTTGTAATAGTGTATTTACCTTCCCAGTGTTCCGGGTTTCATTTCAGTTCTGCAAGAACTCGTTTCCAAACATGGTCTAAATTTGGGGGATTACTTGACCTATTTGCAATTTGTCCTCACATCAAACATTAAACTAATTGTGGATCAAACTCTGTTCTAAATGGGTTTCCCTCGGGGTGGCATAAAAATGAAGTGTTTTTTCCGGGAAAATTTTTTCTTCGGCCCAAAATTTTGGAAACTTTTTTTGTCTTTCCAGAAAACTCGTTTACAACGTCAACTTAATCGGGCTGTTGACATTGTTCAGCAATGAACCCTACGTTTAGAATGTCAGGTGAATTCTGGTTGAAATTGTTCTAAGATAACTGGACAAGGTTTGGCCCTAAGGTGGCCCATACCATAAATGATTGTCTTGTCTGTAATGACCCATACTATTTGGGGGTTTGGGAATGTCAAAAGTTAAAGGCTCATTGACTTGACATAGAGAACTGTCTGGAGAATCTTGTTAATTTTTTAGGAAGGGTCAAAGACAATTTTTCTATTTTGAGGTCAAAGTTAAAACCTTTAATATTTAAAATGGGAATACTTGGGCCTCTGCCCTGAAAATTCATAAAGCAGTTGAAAATATTTAAATAAACAAAAGGTCATGAAAATGTTTTCAAAACAAAACTGGAAAAATGCTTAATGTGCAGTCTAAAACTTCAGGGGAGGGTTGCCTGTGGTTACAGATGATGGGGAAGTAGGTCAAGGCCTAATCTTTTTTTTGACAAAAACTGGTTTCAACAAATAGCGGGAACCCGGGGCCAAGGGGCCACAAAGTTTGGCCCTGATTGTCATTTTTCAGCAATGACCTCTTTTTTTGGGGGTCACTAGGAAAAAAATTTCCCCTTTTTTCTTTTCTTAAATTGGAGGACATGTTACAGCTTTTACCCATAAAACTTAAAAAAATGTTTTGTCAGGCATTCTATTAATTTGGAAAACATGATAGGTTCCAACTTATATACAGATACAGATGTGTATGATGCTATCTTGTGGATTTATGGTTAAATTGGCACATGATCAATCAGCAGAATTTATTCATTGAATTTTTGTCAGTTACTGACACAGTAACTCTCAACTTTACTGAAAAAAACATTCAAAACCCCTAAACATGTATGTGCAAAGTTTACATAAAATGTTTATAAAAGTTGTTTGGTCTTTCTCATCTTTTTGTCCCTTCTGATTGGTCGGTTTTTTCCCCTGACCTTTTAGACCCTCTGGAAAGTACATTTTTTTGTAAAAAGTTTGTAACCACTAAATTTTTTCCGGGCTTAAAAGCCATTGCTTATGTAGAACAACACATGACAAAATCCCCGTGGTCATCTGTTAAGAAATAAAAAAAAATTTTTTTTTTCCACCATTCTTTTCCTGATTTGATTAAAGCAGACAACTTTTCACCCCTCCCCTGATTGTTTCGCTACTCGTACTTTTTTGCTTAAAGGACACTGTTTGATATAAAATGGTGGGCTTGATTCGTACAAAACTGGGCTGTCCCGATCACGTGATTGGTACACCAAAATGCACCATGTTTCGATCAGACCATTTGGCATGTCCCACAGTGTACTGAATTGATGTGAGATCAACAAGCCCAACTGAAACTTCATAAAACTGGCAATTTGGGTGTACGGGGGTATTCTTGACCCAGCTGATGCATATGTTTTCTGAAAAAATAATGTGCTCCCCAAATTTTCTACATTTGGTAAGAAAAAAGATGGTATGAATCGAAGAGAAATAGGCATATAAAAAGAGCAGTATATGAAGTGTCATGATTGTATGATGTCTTGTATCTAAGTTTATTTCCTTGTCTTAGCCCATGACATGTATAATCTGATTATCTCTCTTCAGGGTTTGAAAGTTTACCAGAGACTGAGCAGATCAGATACAATGAATTGGTCGAAGCTGGCAGGTATGCTTGGAGTTTTTACATTTCATCCATTGTGGAAGTTTAGGGTTTTAAAAAACAGTCAGGGTGTAATGTTTTAGTTATGAAACCATTTCAGTACTTTTTTCAAATTTTATAACCTTATTAGTTAAAAAAAATTATTTAACTCGGGTAATTATTCAAAAAAAGTTTTTTTGTGTTCTCACAGGCCCTTTTAAAGTGAAATTAGTAGCAACTGTAGAAAATAAAATTCTCTTTTAGCCTGATCATGACCTGATAACATAAGGGGATGTAAGATTTTTTTCTTTAAAACCTTTGCGCAAAATTTTATCGCCTTGCGTAAAAATCTTTCTGCAAGCTGAAAAGAAAAAGGTAAAAAGGTTTCAGGAAATAATTGAATAGTCTCATTCAAAATGGTTTTGGACGGAGGGTTTTTGTAATATTTTATATAAAATGAAACGTTTTTAAGTTAAGCAATAACTCAAAAATGGGTTATAAACTGCGTTTTTTTTAATTGAAAAGTACACCCTTACTGAAAATGTTAAGTTTTTTCGTTAAAATGTGACTTAAAGGACAATTTTTTTACTTTCCCTTTTGCCTTTCCCCCGTTGCCCCTTTTTAGTTGCATTCCCAAAATTTTTGGGTTTCTAAAGGGAAAGTCATTGTTAAAAAGGTCAAAAAGATTGGTAAGACACACAAGTGTCCATTAACTTTTATTTGCCCGGCTCTATGATCGGGAGGGATATGGATCGTCCCGTCTGTCCGTACGGGTTAACCAAAGGGACCCTTTCATCTAGCATCAATAAACCCTTACTAGAATGACTTTTATATGCAATGTAACCTTGACCCTTCCCATCTTTTTAGACATCACCTGACCCAGTTTTTCCTTACCAGACCCATTTTTTGGGCTTAGGTTGCTTTTTTTGGGGCCATTCTTGGTTCCCCAAAAGGGACCGTTTCGTTTAGCCAGTACCCTTCAAGAAAAATTGTACTAATCAGAATAACCTTGACCCTTCCTCATCTCAAACAACACCGACCTCGTTTGACCTGCCTTGACCTCTTTTGGGCTTGGGTTGTTTATGGGGGATCTCGGTTTAACCAAATGGGACCCTTTCGCTAGCATTAATACCATTACAAGAATGAATTTATACAAAAACAGATATAACCTGTGACCATTTCCCCTCTTCAACATCCTGACCTCTGTTTACCTTGACCTCATTTTGGACTTAGGTTTCTTTATATGACCCATCCTTGTTAACCAAATGGGCCGTTTTTTCTAGCATTAATCCACTTTCAAGAATGAATTGATACTAAAAAAGATTAAAACCCGTGACCATTCCCCATCTTCAAACATCACTTGACCTCATTTACCTGCCTCGTTTTTTACTTAGGTTGCTTTGTATCACAAAAGGGGCCACGGGGGCTCAAACGTTTATTGAATGCAGCTCCTTGTTCCCCTTTAAAAATCCCTTTTTTTAACTTCAAATTTTGCTACCTGGTCTGGGTGTGGGGGAGGGGTGGAGAGCTGGGCAAATAGGGGAGGGTTTTAACTAAGTAGATCAGGAAACCCAAAATAGGCCTAATGCATCTTCTCTGGCTTTTTTAGTTTTTGCTTACATAGTTTCCAAAATGGATGTAATTTTGAATTCTATGGCCTTTTTGTACAGTATGTACAAATTTTGTGTTGCCATGCAGATTTCTTAACTAAAAAAATTTGTTTTTTTCTTTTCCCGATTTTTTTTGGGGAGGGGAGAGTTTGTTTTTTAAGCCGTCATCCTTTGTTGTCAGATTTTATCTTAAAAACACTCTAAAGGATTTTTAAAAACATTAAGCCCAAAAATTTTCCCTAGTTGTGTGCCCGCTTTCTTTTGCTGGTCAATCTAGGCCTCTGGGTGGTTTTAATTCTGATAGGTTTTTCCATCTTATCTCTTTTTACAGTAGTCGGGGGTGCCTTACAGTAACCATGGGGCCTTCTTTTAAATTAAAGGGGGGCTTTAAGTAGTGTACCCTTAGTAGCTTACTGTTTTAAATGTATTCAGGGAAAGCTTTACAGTATGAAACCCTGGGGGAGCTTACTGTTTAACTGTATTCCATGGGTGCCTACAGGAATGACCAGGGGTAGCTTTCTTTTTAAATTTAAAATTTCCCGGGAATCGTTTCGGTAGTTTAACCCTGGGTAGCTTCTGTTTAAAAAGTATTTCCGGGGAAAGTTTCATAGTTTACCCGGATAGCTTTCTGTTTAACTGTATTCCAGGGGTGCTTTACAGTAGTGTACATGGATCCTTACTGTTTAACTGTATCAAAGGGATGCTTTTAAGGGAGTGTACCATGGAGTAGCTTAAATGTCAACTGTTTTTTCCCGGGAATGCTTTTCAGGTGTTTTACCAGGAGTACCTTACGTTAAAATGATTCCGGGAAGCTTACAGAAGTGTACCATGAGACCTTAAATGTCAAAGATTCCAGGGGAAATTTTTTCAGGTAGGTCCTGGAGTACCTTACGTTTTAAAAGTTTTCCAGGAATCTTTTTGTATGTCCGGGTGCTTACTGTTTTAATGTATTCCCGGGGTGCTTTCGGTAGAGTACATGGAGTAGCTTAAATGTTTAACTGATTCCAGGCAATGCTTTAAGGTGAGTACCATGGTAGTTTTAAAGTTTAAATGTATTCCGGCAATGCTTTACGGAGTGTACCGGATGCTACTGTTTAACTGTATTCCAGGGGAAAGCTTTTTCAGGAGAGTACCATGGAGGGTTACTGTTTTTAAATTTTTCCCGGGGAACCCAAAAGGGAGGTACCATGGAGTAGCTTCTGTTTTAAATGTATTCCAGGGGAAAGCTTTTTAGGTATTACCATGGGGTACTTACTGTTTTAAAAGATTCCAGGGAAAGCTTTTCAGTAAGACCAAGGAGTAGCTTACTGTTTAAAATGTATTCCGGGGAAAGCTTTACAGGGAGTACCATGGAGTAGCTTACTGTTTAACTGTATTCCAGGGAACGCTTTACAGGTAGAGTACCATGGAGTAGTTTACTGTTTAACTGTATTCCAGGGAACGCTTACAGGGAGAGTACAGGAGTAGCTTACTGTTTAAATGTATTCCGGGAAAGCTTTACGTAGTGACCATGAGGGTGAGTACCTGGGTGCATGTTAACGTATTCCAGGGAAGCTTACAGGTAGAGTACCCTGGAGTAGCTTACGTTCAACTGTATTCCAGGAATGCTTTCAGGTAGTGTACCATGGAGTATTATGTTTAACTGTATTCCCGGGGAAAGCTTTACAGGTAGAGTTTTCCTGGGTTGCTTTCGTTCACTGTATTCCCGGAATGCTTTACAGGTGTGTACCATGCGTACCTTACTGTTCAACTGTATCCGGAATGCTTTACAGGTAAAGGGGCCATGGAGTAACTTTGTTCAACTGTATTCCAGGGACGCTTTACGGTAGAGACCAGGAGAGCTTACTGTTTTTAAAATGATTCCGGGAACCTTTTTGGGGAGAGACCATGCGTAGCTTTACTGTTTTAACGATTCCAGGGAACTTACAGAGAGTCCATGGGTACCTTACTGTTTTAACTGTATTCCGGGAATCTTTACATTAGTGTACCATGGGGTAGCCAGGAGTAGCTTTTTGTTTAAATGATTCCGGGAAAGCTTTTCAGGGAAGTACCCTGCAGACCTTATGTTTAACGTTTCCAGGAATGTTTACAGGAAGGGACCATGCAGTCCTTACTGTTTAACTGTATTCCGGGAATGCTTTCAGGAGTGTACCTAGAATACTTTCTGTTAATGTATTCCGGGATCTTTACAGGTAAATAACCATGGATACTTACTGTTTAACTGTATTCCAGGGAAGCTTTTAAGGGAGTACCTGGAACTTTTTCGTTTAACTGTATTCCGGAATCTTTACAGTAGAGTACCTTGATAGCTTTTGTTTAAAGTATTTCCCGGGGAAAGCCCTTCGTAGTTTCCATGGAGTGCTTCGTTTAACTGTATTCCCGGGAAAAACCTTTTCAGGTAGTGTACCATGGAGTAGCTTCTGTTTTTAAAAATGATTCCGGGATGCCCTTTCAGGTAGGTACCATGGGGTTACTCATGTTTAAATGAAACCAGGGGTGCCTTACAGGTATGTACAGGAGTGCTCACTGTTTAACGTATTCCAGGGGTGCCTTACAGGGGTGTCCATGAGTACCCCCCTTTTAACGATTTCCGGGGTGCCTTACAGGTATGTACCATGGAGTACCTTACTGTTTTTCTGTATTTCCGGAATGCCTTAAGTAGTGTCCCCTGGAGTACCTTACTGTTCAACTGTATTCCAGGGAGTGCCTTACGGTTTGTACCCCTTGGAGTAGCTCACTTTTTTAAATTATTAGGGAGGCCTTACAGGGAGGGGACCCCCGGAACCTTTCTGTTCAACGATTCCCGGGAATGCCTTACGTAGTGTACCGGGAGTACCTTTTTTGTTCAACATTTCCAGGGAGGCCCTTTCAGTAGTGTACCTGGAGACCCTTTCTGTTTAAAAAAAGATTCCCGGGAGGCCTTACAGGTAGTTACGGGATACCTTTCTGTTTAAATGTATTCCGGGGTGCCTTACGGTAGTGTCCATGAACCTTCGCAACTGTTTCCAGGGAATGCCTTCGAGTGTCCCGGGAGTACCTTCTGTTCAACTGTATTCCAGGGAGTGCCTTACAGGGATGTACTGGAGTACCTTACTGTTCAACTGATTCCAGGGGGGCCTTACAGGTAGTTACCGTGGGGCCTTACTGTTTTAAATGAATTTCCGAGTGTACCTGGGGAACCTTACGTTCAACGTATTTCCCGGAGGCTTACGGTATGTACCATGGAGTTTTCTGTTCAACTTTTTCCGGGGGTGCTTTACATTTGTGTACCATGGAGTACCTTTCTGTTCAACGTATTCCGGGGGGCCCTTTCAGGGAGGTACCAAGGAGTACCAATTTCAACGATTTTCCCGGAATGCCTTACATGTGACAAGGGGTCCCCTTACTGTTTAACGTTTCCAGGGGAAAGCCTTTTCAGGGAGGACCATGGAGTAAAAATTCTGTTCAACTGTATTCCGGAATGCCTTACTAAGTACCGGAGTGCTACTGGTTTAAAAAGTTTTCCAGGGAACCCCTTAAGGTAGTGTACCTGGAGTACCTTAGTTCAACGTATTCCCGGGGGTTTACAGGGAGGACCAGGAGTACCTTTCTTTTTTAAAGTATCCGGGGTGCTTTCAGTAGTGTCCCCTGGGGGTACCTTTCTGTTTAACGTTTCCGTGAATGCCTTACAGGTATTACCATGGAGTCCTTTCTGTTTAATGTATTCCAGGGAATCCTTACATAGTGCCAGGAGTAGCTTACGTTTTTCTGTATTCCAGGGAATCTTTACGTAGTGTACATGGGGTACCTTATGTTTATTTTTTATTCCAGGGAAAGCTTTACAATATGACCGGAGTCCTTTCTGTTTTCTGTATTTCCCGGGAGCCTTACAGGTATTTTTATGGGGTAGCTTTCGTTTACTGATTCCCCGGGAAACCTTCGAGTGTACCATGGGTAGCTTACTTTTATGTATTCCGGAATGCTTTTCGGTATTACCATGGAAAACTTACTGTTAACTGTATTTTCCCGGAATGCTTTTTCATATGTACATGGGTAGCCGGTTTTTCTGATTCCCGGGAAACTTTACAGGTGTGTACCTGGAGTAGCTATTTTTTTAAAGTTTCCCGGGAATGCTTTAAGGGGCCAGGGTAGCTTACTGTTTAACTGTATTCCAGGGAATGCTTTACAGGTAGTGTACCATGGAGTAGCTTACTGTTTAACTGTATTCCAGGGAATGCTTTACAGGTAGAGTACTTACTGTTCAACTGTACTCCAGGGAGTGCCTTACAGGTGTGTAAACCCGGAGTCCTTTTCGTTTACTGATTCCAGGGAATTACTTTTTTTCTGTATTTCCCGGGAATGCTTTACAGGGAGTCCATGGAGTACTTATGTTCAAAAGTATTCCAGGGAAAGCCTTACAAGTAGTTTCCATGGAGACCTTTCGTTTAACTTATTCCAGGATGCTTTACGGGATGTACCGGAGACCTTATGTTTTAAAGTATTCCAGGGGAAACTTTTACAGGGATCGACCATGGGGGTACCTTACTGTTCAACTGTATTCCAGGGGAAGTTAAAAGGGATGTACCATTGGGTACTTATGTTTAACTGTATTCCAGGGAAAGCTTTCAGTAGTGACCATGGGTAGCTTACGTTCAATGATTCCAGGGGAATGCCTTACAGGTATTACCAGGAGTGCTTACGTTCACTTATTCCGGGGAAAGCTTACAGGTGTGTACCTGGAGTGCTTCTGTTTAACGATTCCCGGGGTGTTTTTAAAAAAGGTTATTGGAGATTACAAAAAAGTGCTTTCAACAAATTTCGAAAACAAGATTTGATGACTTGCTTTAGTAATATTTTAGATCTAAAAAAAGAAAAATAGAATGCAAAAATTTTTGATGTAAATTTCTGCTTTTTTTAGAATCTACTGTCAAAAAAGCTTTTTGAAAAAGGGAAGCGTGTGTACTGCAAACATTGGAGATATTTGCCACCCGAACGCAAAACCATCGATGGGGTTCGCGCAAACTTAAGCAAAGGAGAGACCAAAAACTGGGAAAAGGAAAGAAATATCAACATAATTCAACAATACATTCAAAAAATGCAGATCATGCACCACTATGTCAGAAATAACATTTATCGAATGAAAAACTTGTTTACCACTCTTTGTAACAATACAAAATTAAAAACCCCTTTTTGTTCCAAAAAAACTGCGTTTTGCTCATGACTGTATGAAAGGAGTATTCCCGGCTTGCTCTGACCAACTCTTTATAAAGATTTTGATAGCAAAATAATTTGTCTATTTGTGTGTTTATGTGCAAGATAAAAATGTGTTCAGACAAAAATTTTTTTTACTTGTTTTATGACAACTTTTGCAAAGGACAGGGGAGTGGAATTTTGTCTCACAGCTTTCTTAGTCATGCTCTTAAAAGTTAGGCTCTTGGTGCTCTGACTTCAATTTGTTGAGTACACTAGTGTAATTATACCTCAGATTGACCCTAATTATATGTTTGACTTTACATAATCTGGTATTTTGTCACTAATGTTAGACCCTTCCTCAGCAGGGAGTTATGTTAGTGACACTGTCTTGCCTAACTTGTTGAAAATATCGTAAGTGCAAGGTCTTCATTAAACTTGTTTTGTAAAAACATAGTAAATTCCTCTCACAATTTTATTCAAATGAGGGCACTTGGCTTCTTTTAGAGCCGCTTGAGTTGTAAATAGAAAAAACCTTTAAATGACTTCCTCACAAATTGCTTGATGGATCTCTATCAGTTTTGGAATGTTCCTCTCAAAAAAAAATTTCAAATGAGAGTGCTTGACCCATTTCAGGGACCACTAGAGCTAAAAATAAGTATACCTTTAGACAACTTCTGCTCATGAATGGCTTGCTGGATCTTCTTCAAACCTGGTCTGTAGATTCTTTAAAGGGAAAGGCAACGTTGTTCAAACGTTAATTTTGTCAGCTGGGATTTCTTAAATCATTTAAAGAAGTGAAAGAATTTTCAAAATCAGAGTAAAAATGAGAAAGTTATGAGCATTTAAATATTTGGTCAAATTGGTGGCCATTTTGTTTTCATGGCAACAAAAAACAAAATGGCAGATTTATCAAATTTTTAGATACACATTTGAACTGCATTTACTTATTACTGTAAAATTGTTTTTCTACTTTTTCCAGCTATAATGAAAGAAATTTTCATATTTTACACCTTACACTTAAGAAACATCTGAAAATTAGTTTTTTAAAAGGTTATTTGCTAAATAAAGTATTCAGCAGTGTGTAAATGACATCATAAACACACTAAAATAGCTGCCTCTATTATCAGCCATTTTCTTAAATTTCAAACTGCCATATCTTTTTCAATAGTTTTCCGATTTTAAAAATTCTTCTAGTGTTATGAAAGGTTTGATGATGGCTTTCATATAAAATTAACTTATCTTCAGGCTTTCCTTACCCTTTAAGGTCCTCTCCCAATTTTGTATAAATAGGGGTAGTTAGCGGCCCCTAAAAGTTATATTTAGAAAAGCCTTTTAACAACTTCTCATGAACTGCTAGAAGGATCCTCATCATATTTGGTCTGTTGCATCATTGTAAGGTCCTCTCTGAATTTTGTTCAAATGGGGGCACTAGCCATTAGAGCTAAAAATATAATAACCTACCAACAACAGCTTCTTATGAACCAGTTGATGGATTTCCATCAAAGTAAGTATATAGAATCATTTTAATGTCCTTCCACAAATTTGTTAGAATGGGGGCACCTGATGTGTTTTTATGATATCAAACACAGATATTACCATTCATGATTCAGTGTGTCATAAGTCCAGGTTAGGTGAGCGACTTGGGATACTATGTCCCTCTTGTTTCTGCTTTTCTGTTTGCTTTGTATGTGCATGTGTTTGTCTCTTGCACGGCTGTGTTTGCGCGGCTGTAATTTGCCATGTAAGGAGACTGTGTTTTAAAGCTTGGTTTTCCATGTTGAATTTTCATCAATGCTTTTTCCACTTCCCCCCAACACCCCATTCCTTTATCTACCCATTATCCATTTTAAGTTTGACTATTTGAAATTTTTCAGATAGTAGTACTTTGTAATCACCCATTTGTCTGCATCACAAAAGTACAGTTTAAAGTTTGGCGTATAAGCAGGTTTCTCAGAAACTACTAGGCCAAATGTTTTCAAACTTCATTTGTTTCTTTGTCATCATGAGTTACCTCCAAAGACAAGTTCCGTTACTCTTTTTAACTTGGAATTTCAGATTAAAGTTTTTGCACGCATGCAGGTTTCTCGGAAACTTCCGGGCCAAATGCTTTTAAACTTCACATATATCTTTGGCATCACGAGATGACCTCATTGGACAAGTTAGAACTCTAGTGTATATTTTGTCAATTTTAACTAAAGAATTTCAGGTAAAAGTTGTGCATGTAAGCAGGTTTTGCAAAAACTACTATGACAAATGCTTTTAAACTTCACAAGACTTTGGCATCATGAGATGGTCACATGTTTCGAGGTTCATAACTCTCAACTTTCATTATTTCAAAATTATGCCCCTTTTTAACATAGATATTTTGGGACAGTTTTTGGATGTAAGCACGTTCCTCATGAATTACTTGAGCAAATGTTTTATGATTCTACAGGCATCTTTGACATCTTGATTTGACCTCATATGACAAGTTCCACACATCTTTTGCAACTTAGAAAATGTTGTTAAAAGCTTTTGTATGTAAGCTAGTATGTGGAAGGGCTTCAAATAATCAAGCTTGCTGTCATCAGACAGTTTGTTGTATTTTGCATATAATTGATATGTACTTGTTGTTGGATTTTTAACTTGACTATATGAAGTATATGGAGAGCTATCCTACTCACTCAGGGGCATCGGCGTCTGCGTCTTTTGTGTCCCCATCTTGGTTAAAGTTGTTTTTTTTTAACACTTTCTTTTTTTTCCTTATCTCTGTAATTACTTGATGGATTTGCTTTAAACTTAAAATAGTTATTCCTCATCATCACCCCCATCATATGGCACAAGGGCCATAACTTTCACACCATTATTTCATGAATTATCCCCCCTTTTTAGCTCACCTGTCACGAAGTGACAAGGTGAGCTTTTGTGACCGCTTGATGTCCGTCGTGCGTCAACAATTTGTAAAAAAAAATCTTCTTGAAAACCACTGGGCAGAACTACACCAAACTTCACAGGAATGATCCTTGGGTGGCCCCCTTTCAGAATTGTTCAAAGAATTGAATTCCATGGAGAACTCTGGTTGCCATGGCAACCGAAAGGAAAAACTTTAAAAATCTTCTTCTCAAGAACCAGAAGCCCTAGAGCTTAGATATTTGGTGTCAAGGAATGCCTAGTTGACCTCTACCAAATTTGTTCAAATCATGACCCCAGGGTCAAAATTGACCCCGCCCAAGGGGTCACTTGATTTTACATAGGAAAATCTTAAAAAATCTTCTTCTCAAAAAGCAGAAGCCCTAGAGCTTAGATGTTTGACATGTAGCATAGCCTAGTGGACCTCTACTAAAGTTGTTCAAATCATGACCTCCGGGTCAAAATTGACCCCACCCAGGGGTCAATTGATTTTACATATGAAAATCTTCAAAAAAATTCTAAAAATAAACCAGAAGGCCTAGAGCTTAGATATTTGACATGTAGCATTGCCTAGTGGACCTCTACAAAATTTGTTTAAATCATGACCCCAGGGGTCAAAATTGACCCCGCCCCAGGAATCACTTGATTTTACATAGGAAAATCTTAAAAATCTTCTTCTCAAAAACCAGAAGACCTAGAGCTTAGATATATGGTGTGAAGCATTGCCTAGTGGACCTCTACCAAGTTTGTTCAAATCATGACCCCGGGGTCAAAATTGACCCTGCCCCAGGGGTTACTTGATTTTTCATAGGAAAATCTTCTCAAAAAGCACAAGCCCTGGAGCATTGCCTAGTGGACCTCTACTAAAATTGTTCAAATCATGACCCCGGGGTCAAAATTGACCCCGCCCCAGGGGTCACTTGATTTTACTTTATGAAAGTCTTCAAAAAATTTCTAAAAATAAACCAGAAGGCCTAGGGCTTAGATATTTCACATGAAGCATTGCCTATTGGACCTCTACAAAATTTGTTTAAATCATGACCCTCGGGGTCAAAATTGGCCCTGCCGCCGGGGTCACTTGATTTTACATATGAAAATCTTCAAAAAATTTCTAAAAATAAATCAGAAGGCCTAGAGCTTAGATATTTTACATGTAGCATGGCCTAGTGGACCTCTACAACATTTGTTCAAATCATGACCCCCGGGGTCAAAATTGACCCCGTCCCAGGGGTCACTTGATTTTATGTATGAAAATCTTCAAAATTTTTCTAAAAATAAACCAGAAGGCCTAGATCTTAGATATTTGACATGTAGCATTGCCTAGTAGACTTCTACAAAATTTGTTCAAATCATGACCCCCGGGGTAAAATTGGCTCCGCCCCATGGGGTTACTTGATTGTACACAGAAAAATCTTCAAAATTTTCTATAAAAAAAAAAAAAAAAAAAAAAAAAAAAAAAACCCAGAAGGCCTAGAGTTTACATATTTGACATAGTGGACCTCTACAAAATTTGTTCAAATCTTGACTCTTCTTTCTTAAAATTTCGGGTTAAAGTTTTTTATGCACTTTCACTCTATCTCAATTATTCCTAAATGAAAACTGAAAGTAGTTGTTCCACATCATATGACACAAGGCCCATAACTCTGGTACCAATATTTAATGAATTATTCCCCCTTTTACTTAGAATTTCAGGTTAAAGTTTTTATGCACTTTCACTCTATCTCAGTTATTCCTAAATGGCTTTAATTCCAACTGAAAGTAGTTGTTCCACATCATCTCCCACATCATGTGACACAAGGGCCATAACTCTTGCACCAATATTTCATGAATTATCCCCCCTTTTCAATTAGAATTTCAGGTTAAAGTTTTGATACACTTTCACTCTATCTCAGTTATTACTAAATGGATTTGGTTCAAACTTCAAATAGTTGTTCCATCTTATCACCCACATCATATGACAGAAGGTGCATAACTCTGGCACCAATAATTCATGAATTATGCCCCTTTTTACTTAGAATTTAAGGTTAATTTTGATGCATTTTCACAATATTGCAGTTATTACAAAATGCATTTGATTCAAACTTGAAGTAGTTGTTCCACATCATATGACACAAGGTGCATTACTCTTGCACCAATATTTTATGAATTATGCCCCCTTTTTGCTTAGAATTATACTTATATAGTGTTTTGATACACTTTATCTTTATCTCTCATATTACTTAATATTTTTGACACGGACTCAAGCTGTTGTGCAATATCTTCATCCACCATTGGAGTTATTAAACACACCAGTGACAGCTCGTTTCCTCATATGTGCCCAGTTTCACTATCCAGCATCGAAATAATTGCAGTCTCCTGTGACAGCTCTTGTTAAGTAACCTGTCTGAACATCTTTCCACTACATTCTTTTTGTTGTGGGCCTACTTTGTGATGCATGGCTCTGGCTGTGTTTGGGATGCTCTGTGCTTCTGGAAAATGTACTTTAACCTTCTGTTTTTTTTCATTGAAAATTGATAACCACCCTGTACACATAAATGTGTAAGACTAGTCTTGACAGTTTGTAGACCAGCTGCCACAATGTATTCATTCACAAGTTTGTTTACCAACTATCACAATGTGTTCAGGTGTTTGTTTACACAATGTATTCATGAGTTTGTCAACGAGCTACCACAATGTGTTAAGGAGTTTGTTTGCCCATTACGAAACTGTGTTCATAAATTTATTTACCAGCTACCAGCATGTTCATGAGCTTGATTACCAGCTACCTCAATGTGTTCACGAGTTTGTTTACCAACTATCACAATGTGTTCCCGAGTAACTACCACAAAGTGTTCATGAGTTTACCAGTTGCCAAAATGTGTTCATGAGTTTGTTTACATGTTACCACACTGCTTTCATGAGTGTGTCTATATTATAGTTTTGTCAGAAGGGATACAATTGCAGGTTAATGCCAAGTTACTGCACTGTTTGACAATGTGTTCATAGAGTACGTAATGTCCTGTTTTGGTTCAGAACATGTATGCATTGCTTGTTTTTGATCAACAATGTATATCTTGATTAAATATATATTTACCTAAATTCTAGTTTTTTTGTACTCTTTTTTTTAATGTAGAATCTCAAGTTTGTGTTCTGAAAAATGTTAAAACAAAAGCACTGCAATGCAAAGCAATATACGCTCGAAGGTATGACGTTTCACCCGTTAGTGTGACCTTGACCTTGAAGCGAGCCATCCAGAACATGCGCTCTGCACGTCGTCTCGTGTGCAGTTTTTTTTTTTTTTTAAATCTTAAAGCAGTTCAAGAGTTACAGAGCAGACACAAAACAGTCATGACCTTTGACCAAAAGTGTGACCTTGACCTTGAAGCGAGCCATCCAGAACATGCGCTCTGCACGTCGTCTCATGCGCAAAGTTGTTTTTTTTTAATCTTAAAGAAGTTCAAGAGTTACAGAGCAGACACAAAATAGTCATATGATCTTTAACCCCTAAGTGTGACATTGACCTTGAAGTGAGCCAAACAGAACATGCACTCTGCATGTTGTCTTGATGTGGTGAACATTTGTGTTAAGTTTCTTCGAAATCCTTCAAGGGATTCAGGTATGACATTTGACCCCCAAGTGTGACGTTGATGCGCGCAATCAAAAAATGCGCTCTACTCGTCGTCTTGATGTGGTGAACATTTGTGCCAAGTTTCTTTAAAATCCTTAAAGCAGTTAGAGTTACAGAGCGGACCCCTAAGACAGTGTGACCTTGACGCAGGCCATCCAGAACATGTGCTCTGCATGTTGTCTCGATGTGGTGAGCATTTGTGTCAAGTTTCCTCGAAATCTTTCAAGGGATTGCTAACAGACGGCCACCTGTGGTATAACATAAAACGTCCCTTTGGGTGTATAAAAAGGGTTATATTGCCAGTCAACGGCAATTAATATCAATAACATAGCTACGTTGCGCATAAAGTCCAAATAGTCAAGGTCACAGAGATAGTCAAGACCATAATTCATCCGGTAATGGGGTTTATAAATATATATGGCATGAACTTGTTGCCTTATGATGTGCACAGATTAAAGTTTCTAACCAATTACAAATGGGGGAAAAGTGACCATGCCCCCCGAGGTCTATGTTCATTGAGATATCGGAATGATTTCAACAATCTGTAAACGATCATCAAAGAAACATTTGAGTAAAATTATTTTAAAACTGGACCTTGACCTTTGACTTCGTGATCCCCAAAACAATACGAGTCCTCTACTTCATGAGCCCAAGCATGCTTTAAAGTTTAAATGTTCAGGATCAAGTGGTTCTCAAGTTATTAAGCTGAACTTGTTCACTCTACCGGCAGACATCGACATACTGATCAACAATCCGACATTTGCAAAGCAGACTGGCAGCATTAAAATGACATATAAGGGGCCAAAACTGAAATCACTAGTATTTGAAGGGGACTAATATTTGTGACGACATCAATCCCAATCTGTTTTATTTTATAACACTGAATTTTGTGAAATTTCATCTCCATGCAAAACCAAGAAATCTTGTGCCCATAAATCTGAAGAAGTTCACATTCATCAGTGTAGAACATGCTGACAATATACAACCCTACACTTCATACCAATCAAAGGTGTGAAGTTTTATCAAAATCTGGCCAGCAGTTGTGGAATGAGACATAGATTTTGCGACATACAGATGGACAGGACACTGTCAGTGCATTTCCCCTAATAATACATTTAACGGAAGTTAATTAAGGGAACATTTAATGCCTCATACTACAGAAAATAATAATGAAACCATTGATACATATTTGAAGCATGGTGTATATTACTATAGTAAATGCATCTTACATTAAATGTAATGATCACCATTGCAAGTCAGATCTCGTGCACAAAGACAGCTATTTTTTTACATGACTGGGTTTCCATAGAAAATTAAACATTTCCATCATCCAGCAAAACTTCACATTTCTGCAGATTTAAGGTACATAATATATACACCATGACCTGTAGCAAAGAACATCAGATAAACTGTTTTCTCAGACATTTATAAACTAACATTTTCTTTCAGAAACAGTTTACCTGAAAATTAAAAGATTGTTTCATTAAAAATTCTATTACCGGTAATACACACTTTCTATAGATATACTTCAACTTTGGGATACAAAATTATAAATGTAGTTCGAAGACCATGCTATTGGTCAGTTACAATTTTTTTTATCAGAAACAACCAATCAGACATTCAAGTTTTTATACTCCTCTATAAACTGAGTCGACTCTCTGAACCAAACTGGAATTCCTTTGTTCCTGTTTCTGAAGTGTCATAGAGTCTCTGACCTCCGTGATGCTAGGAATAACTTCACATAATCTAAACTTAGTTTTAACAGCATGTCTCTAGAGAAAAAATGCTTTATTTTTCGCTGATGACCGATTTCAAATCTTCAAGGAATTTAAGGTAGAGCTTGTACTCGTAGGCTGTAGCAAAAGCGACCATGTTGTTGATAAAATCGTCGTCAACACCACGTTCATCTAGCATATCCATCAACAAGTCGTACAGTGTCTGAAAAAGGAAAAATAATTTCAAAAAGTAAACTTAACAAATTATACATGTACTTGCATAAATGTATGATGTGACCTTGACTCCAAAACCAATATGGGTCATTTACTGAATTTAGCGGTTTTTGATGGCCAAAGGCCAATGCATTCTCAAGTTGAAAATGTCTAAACCACTCTATATGGAACTGACATTTGACCTGATGAAAACACTGAGGAAATCTACTGACCATAGAAAAAGAAGCTTGATGAGCATGCGACCAAGTATTCACCAGTTGGTGAACAGAAATCATTTTTAGTTTAAATATCAGTGTGACCCGGACCCTGACCCTTAACATTCTGACCAAAAAAACAGCTGCAGCGGTCACCTATTGATCACGGGCAATCCTACAAAACTTGAAAAGACCTAGGCCAAAACGTTCTTCCACTTGTCCACTAATATTGTACAAGTAGTAATTGACTGTTAAAAATTCTATGCTGTAGCAGGACTACCGGTACTTGCTTTCAAACAACTTATAAGAGTCCTGTTGATCTACCAACCTCAAACAGCTTTAACAGTTATCTAGGGACCACATGTAATCATCCTGTCCCAAGCCAAATCCAGTTAAATGAAAACAGTTTTCAGTCTTAAAGTCACTGTGACCTTGACCATTCACTTACTGACACCCAAAATTACCTCGGTGATGTACTGACCACAAAAAATCATACTTTGAAGACTGATCGCTGTAGTCCAAAGTATTCACCGTCAGTGATTGGAAACAATGTGTCAACCGAATGACATAAAGCAAAACAACATACTCCCTCATCTTCCAAAAGGGGACACAACAGTTGAAAACCACTGGAAAATTCTTAATAACAGTGTTTCTTATCGCTTTGGCGCTACTTTTTACAGTATGTCCGAATTATTTGTCAGACCAAAAGGTCAAACTTAACAAAATGTTCATTACTAAAATTTCTATGTTTAATCTGTACAAGTTTTGTATAAAATCTAATCAGATCAGAAATATTTGTACTTTTACTCTATAAATTTTATACATAAAATTCTTTACCCCATCCATGACATCAGCACTGTGGGCATAAAATTTGTCAACGTCTCCTGATTTGACATCATCTCCAAGCCGCACTTCAACTATGCTGAACTGATCCTCTGAAACATATTTTACACACAATACATTATCATGAAAACATTCAGAGACAGGGAAAAAACAAACAAGGTAAGGCTGTGCTATAACCAACCAACAGAGCCTTTGCTACCATTTCATGAAAGGTAAACTGAAAACGTAAGTAGATTTTACATTGACACTGGTAATAAATTCAACAACTGCGGTGGAGAGTGGAATCGGTGTAGCTATTCTATCGATAATAGTACTATCATTAACTTTTCATATAATTTCAATACAATGCTGAATGTTAATTTCTTTTAATACCCAAAGGATATTTTAGCACTTTGAAACTTTCTGAAATAATCTAAGCCGGTGTAAGCTTGGGAATTTACATATTATCAACAGCACCAACCTAAAATCCTCCATTCTAACCAAATAAACATTCTCCACATCTTGCATTACATGTGGCCAACAACATTGCACCTATTAAATTAGGCCAGTTTGAAATGGATTTTTCTTTCAGCAACAAACTTGAATTTCTGAGGTGATCAAATTATGACAGTACTGCCATGATAACTGTATCTACGTGATCAAAATATGTGTAAAAGTTACAAGTTAGGTTGTCATTAAAAAAACATTTGTTTGTGGTAACACAACCTACCAGTGAAATGATGAATTTTTATTTCCTTATATGATTTATGCAAAAAAAAAATCCCTACCTACCTACCCACACAAAAAATCCTTGGGTCACGTTACCGCAACAAACAATTACTTTTTTCTCCCTAAAAGAAACATTTACCAATATTTTCCTGTGGAGCAGTTCCCTGGTCATCAGCAAACTGAGGTTCTGGTGATGAAAACTGACAGAAAAATCTCAGTTTTCTCCCAGATTTCTTTTCTATCTCAACTTCAAATTGTGGCTTTGATACAAGCTGAAATAGAAAGGTAAAGGTGAAACTGCATTCATATTCAGCACTTTGTCGACAAGGTAACCAACCAGACTACTAATGACTAAAAAAACCTACACAGGAGCTATGTATACAAGGTGACTTAGCTCTGAAAAGATTGTTAAGGTTTCGATGGAGGCCTTGAGAAACAAAAATCAAACATCACCAAATCATAGAAAGAAAGAGTTGTTTGACATGAAAATTGAACAGCATGTAAAACATGTATATTACTTTACGAAACAAGTGTCAGTATACTGATATAAACATTGAATTCCGGAAAAGGGCTGCCTAAAGGGGCTCCACTTCCGGACAGTTAAACGGCTTTAAAAACTCACCATTTTCAAAGAACAGTTACACATGTTCATTTTGATGCATTTGCAATAGCGTGCGAGTGGTGAAATTTCGCATAACAACCTGGAACACAGTTTTCAGCAATTGTTTATCATTATTTCTTTACATATGGAATTCATTTTCAAAGGGAGACAACTGTTCCCGATTATTTTAAGTACAAATGGCATTCATTTTCAAAGGGAAACAACTTTTTTCGATTATTTTAAGTAATCTTTGAGAAAAAGTTGTCTCCCTTTGAAAATGAATGCCATTTGTAAAGAAAAAAAGATAAACAATTGCTGAAAACTATGTTCCACCTTGTTACGTGAAATTTCACCACTCGCACGCTATTGCAAATGCATCAAAACAAACATGTGTAACAGTTCTTTGAAAATGGTGAGTTTTTAAAGGCGTTTAACTGTCCGGAAGTGGAGTCCCTTTAGGCAGCCCTTTTCCGGAATTCAATGTTTATATTAGTATACTGACACTTGTTTCGTAAAGTAATATACATGTTTTACATGCTGTTCAATTTTCATGTCAAACAACTCTTTCTTTCTATGATTTGGTGTTGTTTGATTTTTGTTTCTCAAAGCCTCCATCGAAACCTTAAATACTTAGGGAAGATGTTTAGTTTTATTAGGTAGGAAATTTTTCAAAATCTTTTACCAGCAATGAACAAGTTTCTCACTTTCCTTAACAACTCTTTTAAGTCAAGGATTTCACTAATTACTGAAGTAGAATGTGAAAGTTTCACAGTACATGTATTTGGGAGTCTGGGAAGAATCCACTGTGACTCTGACCTTTGACCTACTGACTCAATATCAATACGGGTCATCTGCTGGTCATGACCAACTTCCCTATTAAGTTTCATGATCCTAGGTCCAAATGTTATCAAGTTGTTGTACGGAAACTATTTTACTGTTCAGAGTCACTTTAACCTTGACCTTTGATCTACTGACCTCAAAATCAATAGGAGTTCTCTGCTGGTCATGACCAACCTTCATGATCCTAGACCCAAGCGTTCTTGAGTTATTATCCGGAAACCGTTAAACTGTTCCAGGTCACTGTGACCTTCTGACCTTAAAATCGATAGGGGTCATCTGCTGGTCATGACCAACATCCCTATCAACCTTCATTATTCTAGACCAAAGCATTGAGTTATCAACCGGAAAATGCTTAACTGTTCCGGGTCACTGTGACCTTGACCTTTGACATACTGACCTCAAAATCAATAGGGGTCATCTGCTAGTCATGACCAACCTCCCTATTAACTTTCATGATGACAGATCCTACGCCTAAGCATTCTTGAGTAATCATCTGGAATCGGATTAGTCTACGGACCGACCAACATCTGCAAAACAATATACCCAAAATTCCTTTGAAGGGGGCATAATAAATCTGCAAAAGGCAGAATTTCTTCAATCTGCACCAAAATAGCAAAATATGCTTCAATCAATATGCAAAGGTTCCACAAGCTCTTTTACTGGAGCAGGGAGGGGCAGTGGTGATGGTTTAATGTCACTACATGACATAATTTAGGGCAACTTTCAAGCTTTCATTGTGGAGGAAGACCCAAGGTGTTATTTCAAGCATGAGGCAGAACCACTGACCTTCCAAAGGCTAGCTAGATCACATGAAGATTTCTACACCCCAAGCCAGGTCCTCAACCTACAGCGGTGAGGGACAAGATATTCAAAATCAGCAAACTTTAAACCACTTAGTCATGGAGGCCCCTACAGTAATCCACACACTTTTACACTGAGATGTAACATACATTATTTCAATAAATTTATAATACAGAAAAAAATGTACTTACTTCTGGGACTTCCGCTTGTTCTTCTTCATAAATAGGTTGCTCACTATCTACACTATCATTTACATCAAACTCTACCTTGATTCTGAAACAAGAACACATATTACAAAACAAGTTATAAATGTGAACTTTCAAATCTCAGGTTCTACAAAGGAAAGCATACCTGATAGTGTTGGCTGATACATCCTGACCAAAATTGTTGGTACTTTTCTTAAAATAAAGTATGGTGTGTGGGGGTGTCATGCTATCTGCTCTGTTCGGCTGCACACAGCTAACCCACCATTCAAATATTTGTAGTATTGTCTTCAAGACTTTTAACACAATGTCTTGCATTCTGTTTTGTCAACATCTTGTACTTACTTTTGATCTTACACTCTAAACAGACTTCACTCATACTTACATCTCGTCATTAAATTTTTTTGTAAGTATAACACCAGTTCCATCTGTCTTCACATCCCAGCCTTCAACTGTTGTGGCAGTCTGTACAGTTCTTTGTTCATCTTTAATCTCCTTCTCCAGAAATGTTGCTAATTTTTCATCACCTGCAATGTATCAAGTACAAAAACATTTATCAGAAACATTTTCATTAGTCCACATAATAGGACATTTCAGGACAGTGTGATAACTTTTGACTGTCGCTGTCTCCGTCACGTCCAAACTTATTCTGCATATTTCTGTTAGGAAATCCCCAATTAAAATTCATTGGGAACGTTTTCTGATGTACAAAGTATTTGTAATGGTTACATCTCTGATTATGAATTTATGTTGACATTAAAGCATAAACTTGCCTCGCTGACATTTTATGAATGCATATTTTGTTTTATTTCTGTAATTTAGTGTCATATCGGCACTCTGCTGTTCTTGAAACCAGTGTCAAGGTAGATATCTCCTCGCACCTGTCACATCATATTTTCATAGATTTATGTCTCTTATTTGAAATGAGGACAAGTGTAGAACTTTGTTTATTCTACAAAATACTACGTGATCACCACCTGACATGCAAATTAACCGGACATACTGACCGTCGAAAATGTATGTCGTGGGGATAGTTTTGCAAACCACCAAGGACGATGTATGTAATGCTCATTCAGACATCCCAACTCTCCCGATCCGATCGGGTTTCTCCCGATTCTCGTTGTAAAACCCGACCACCCCGATCAGAAGTCTCAATCTCCCCCCAAAAAAAACAAAAAAAAAAACAACATAAACAACAAAAAAACAAAAATTATGAAATAATCCACTTCTTGGCACCTATCTGATACTGTATCACTACTGACAAGTCTGTAAACAACAGCTTTCGGATATTTTCGCACCTTATTTTACCCTTGCTGATTATTGTTTATTACATGATTTAACAAAAGCCAGGTGTTGATTAATGTGTCACAATTGAAATTAAAATCCAGACATTAGATATTTAATTAAATTCAATCAAATTTAGATTAGAAATTATACTGGCTTTACCTTTTTCTGTAACTTTTTGAAATCGGAAGTAGATGGTCGCCGAGTCAACCTGCTAGGTTTTAAAAAACATTTCTCTTAAAATCATTTTGATAAGAGGAAATGTCATGGTAAATTTTAATATCACTTACTATCAAATGCTGTTAAACTGTCTTTGCATCATCACAATTTGTCAAACACATCCTTTTAACTGGAGATTTAGGCAAATGTCTATGAAAGTGTAACAATACCCAGACATTCAATTTTGGATAACAGGATTTTGATCAGTAAAAGTATTTGTGCTAGGGGTTTTAAATACTGGTTGACAGGGATGAAAATCAAACAGTAAATTTTCTATTGCTTGAACTTCTATTCTTTTAGCTATATACATTTTGTTTTTACAGCTCTAACAGCTGACTGTTTGTCATGTAAAATTCACCTGGGGTCTTCTTTCCAACAAAAGAAATAAAATGTGCAGGTTTAATTCTCAGTGGTGTTTTGAATTTAGACATAGTGCTTAAAGTGCCATAACTATTTAATTTTGCACAGAAGGCTTCATGTATTATTGTTCCAAAACATTAAAAATGCATAAATAATACGGGAAAACCGAAGATAATGTGTACGTGTATATACGTCAAAGTAAACCTATATACCGTTCAACTTGGGAATAAGTTCTATTCCTTCACCGGTTTTGTTGTTGTTGTTCTCCCATAATTCTACCGGACCTGCTGCCGTGCTTGCGCAATAAATAATTTTCAGGACGACATTTGATAAAATAAAATTTCTTATAAACTATCGGACGCCGCATTATTAAAACAATAATTCTATTGAGTTGAAAATTCGCGGTATCAATAGAAATCGGTGTTACTCGGGTTTCTTCATGAAACGATTTTATGGATGATTCAAGCGGCCTGCTTTTTGTTTCCAATAATGAATTATGGTGTAAGCTACATTACTGCACTGTTTGAATAACAAAACCGTTGTTTATTTATTTCTTTGATTGTAGAAAGGATAATAATATCAAAAAGGTCAATGTAAAACGAATATAGACACGCTGTCCTAACAAAATTTATTTATATACGTAATTTTATCGCCTGTTTATGTCAAAAGTCTCTGTGGTTCAGTGGTTAGCGCACATATTTTCCATGCGCGAGGTCCGCGTTCGAATCTCGTAGATTCCTTGAATTTTTTTTTTTTAGCTAAGGCCCAATTTGATTTTTTTTCCTGATATTTATCACACTTTTTTTAATTACTGGAACACAAATCAATAATAAGTATAGTTAACCAATGTTCTGTCTGTAGTTAACCAATGTTCTGTCTGTAAATTTTGAACAAAATATTCGAAGGCATGGAAAAGCATAATTATATCCATATTGCTTATCTACCGTCCCTTCCACAATCTTTCACATACATTGCAACTACTTTCTAAAAGTCAATTCATTGACTAGAGTTTTAGTAAAATTACACTTGGAAAAGAATGTTGGCTATAAACTTGAGAGGCTCATTACGATCCCTATCAAGCTAAGAAATTAACCTTAATCATATTCAAAAAAAGGTCCCAGACTGTTAGCAGTTAGGTAAATTAAATTGAATTTTGGCCAAGAGTGTTTGTGTTATATATAAAATTCTGGTCAAGAACTTTTTACAATGAATTTGAAATAAGAATTTTACAAGTAAATGGTTGTTTGTCATTCTCACATACACGAGTTTTACCATAGCTGTATTAGTGGGACACAATTTGTCCTAAAAGAGTGTCATTTGACAATAATGGCATTTAAAAGAATTAAAATAGTCCGTGTTTAGAATAGCAGGATTATGTAAGTTCCGGTATCTATACTACAAAAGAATATCAGAACAAAATGATATTGAATGTGATGTTACACAGGGGCTGGCATAATGTGTAAATTGTTTTGTTTTATTTTTTGGATTGTTTTGTTGTCGTTTTTAGAAACTTATTTGTTTGTAACAATTAAACTGAAAAGAATATGTGCATTCCCGGATTCAGAAATTTTTATCAGAGAAACAAATTGGTAGCAAAGGCATGATCGTTGTAAACAGAAACAAAAATGGTAATATTAAATGACTTGCATTAAAATATTTCTCCAAAACTACTGAGGAAGAGTGTGTTTTACGCATGCTCACTGACAACACATAAAGGCCTGATACTGGGTCACTTCTGAATGACTGTTGCACCATATTTAATACTATGAGGAAAATTTTGTAAATGACAAAGTGTTCGAATTTATCAATGTTCGTACAGCCCCCATTTTACATATCCCTTTCCGGTGCTCACTTCGTGCGAGTTAAAATTAGCTTACTCAATATAAATTTGAATTATGTAAAGTTTTCAGTAAAAGCATTATTTTGATAACAATAAATGATAACAATTTGCAGAAATAAGAAAGTGACAGGTAAAAAATCCCTCGTTATCTGTCCGGGTTTATGCAACAGTTTCGTTTTTGTCGTGTTGAGCGACATGTGAAGTTTCCACTTTTCTCTATTTTATCGTCAGTAAAAGAACAATTTAATGCAGAAAGAGAAAGAATCCATATCACTATCACTAGGTTTTCCCGTCAGATAGGCAGCGCCTAATTTCATATTAAGATATAGACAAGTGAATTTTTTTAAGACTAGTGATTTTATAAGGGCAAATAAGTTTATATTATCATTAGATTTATCAAAAGCTTCGTTATCATGCAGTGTTCGAAATTCACGGTAGTCCGACAGCCCGTGGCTACCAAATTTCAGCTCGGGCTACCGATTTTCCACAGGTACAAGCCCGACTGGGCTACCGAATTTTTCTCATTTGTTTAAAAAAAAACATGCTAATTAAACGAGTACTGCATCGTGATTTTCCAGACTGAGAAACGCTTATGGAATTATTGGTTTTTGCACTCTTGCGGTTGACAATCAAACACAGTGTCAAAGACGTAACCGCAGCGCTAATTGGCTGAATACAATCATCTCTAGCGTAACGGATAATTTGATTAGCTTTCACACTTCTCGCGAAAATCTCACAAGTACCTGCAGTAGGTGGAGCTTAAATTATGCTATCAGCGTGTGTGTAATGTGTATTCAGCACTCGGTATTACATCTTTAAAATTGTCAACAGTCCGAGTTGCAGTAATTGGCGAGTGCGGGTCCTAAAAAATCGGGCATAACAGTTTAGATTTTGTTTTGGCAAGGAGTGTCATGTCCGATGCTTTTGGACTCTGACGATGCTGATCTGGACTGGAGTATTTCGAGTTAAAATTTTTCAAAAACATGGCAAACATGTACTGGCTGTATGTCTTTTTTATTACTTCAAACATGCATATAGAGATGTCTGTAAAACAAAATGTTATATGGTGCAAAAATTATGTATGTTAAGGTGTTAAAGTTTGGGCTAGTGAAATTGGTGCCGGGCTTGGAAATTTTTTAATCTGGTAGCCCGAACGGGCTATTGGATTCAAATCTGAATTTCGTACACTGATCATGAACATAATTACCGCGGTATAAAATCTCCCACTTGAACACCTCAATCTCCCACTTTGGAAAGCAAAAACTCCCACTTGGCATTCAGAAAAAGTTTGGATGTCTGCTCATTTCATCATCAAAGACCTCTGACTAGCTTAGATCTATCTGTCTTATTTCAGCAAAAAAAATGCAAAGATAAGGAAAAAAAGCTCTACAGAGCAAAACTGACGACTATTTGAATCTGCCATTATGCGACTACTATTTTTTTTGTGCCAGTCTGTATGCCTTAACCGAAAAAATAAGGCTAAGATCCACCAAATGTCTCTCACTCCATATGAAGTCTTACACCTGTTTACCTTCTGTGTGTAGTGAACAGCAACTGCATAGCTTTCCTTGCTTGTTTGCATGTGTGGTTTTGTTGAATATACTGCTTGTGGATGTTGCACACCAAAGGTGTCTGTTCAATGTCAAAGTTTGACTCAAACCACGTGCGGCAATTTGAGGTGCAGTCAATGCTTTAAAAACTGGCACTACAACAGTCTTTGGGGATATTTGTAAGAATTTAGATGTGAGTGCCAACACTGGCTGTCGTAAAACACTTGCCATTGCGATATGCTTGAAACAGCGGTATCTAGATATTTTTTTATTATTTTGCCTAATATTGCAGATACCGGAACCGGAAGTACAAAGATGCTGTTATGGTATCACGAAACTATTTTTTTTTTTTTAAAGCTTTCCGTTTCGCGAAACGGACAGATATTTACGAAACGGATTGCACAAAACGCAGGGTATAAACTAGAGCCTTTCTCAGCGCGGAGTGATTTCATTTACACTGTCTTGTCTAACTTGTTGAAAATAGGATAAGTGCAAGCTAGTTAGTTTAAACATATTTATTGCATGAATTTCATAAATAACAATAGTACAGTAACCATTTTGCATGCAAAGAATATTGACGAAAGCACATTGTACTTATAAGGTCAATCTTCTAAAAGCTAGTTGGCATGCCCTAAACGCGTTTAAACCCCCACTTTCCTTTTTTATAGGTTACTGACTGTTCCAAGGCGGTGTAGTCTGTTACACTGATCAAAGAGCTATAAAAATATTTTATACTTCTTTGCACTGATCTGTCTAGCAATACAGAGTCAGTAACAAGCCAACTTACAAGCATATAGATTTCTGTATCAATAGCCTACTCCACCGCGCGAATGCTAATCTAAAAATAGTCAGGCTTTCCCTAAGTGAAATGTAGCATAATATAAACCTTGGTATTTAATGCTTAAATAAAATTGTATTAATCCTCAAAGGTAAAGAATTTTAACTTGCGTATCGTCAATTAAACGATTTTTTTTTCTAACGCTAAGATTTTTTTCATAATCTGTGAGCTTGAAGAACATTAGTCTCCAAGACAAACAAGAGAAGAAACAACACAGGTCACCGAACTCGTTTTAATTTTATGAGGCATTTTCTTCACCCACTGTTTACGCATTTCTGAAATTTTGTAAAATTGAAAAAAATGGTGATACTTTATCAAACATATAATATCCCACATAATGTTATAGGGATTTCAGGTCTTACAGGTTAATATAATGTAAGATGATCACAGTATTATATAAGCATAAATGTCACTAACAAATCTATTTCATTTTTACATGTTGACATAATTACCCCACCCACTTTATTTTCAATGGAAAAAACGTATTGAGATCTAAAAAAATTCTAACGTTAGGATTTTCAAAATATTTTGCAGCTTTGACACACAAAAATGATTCAAAATGGAAAGAAGAAAAAGTTGGGATCACCGTGCATCTAAGAGATTTATTAAGAAAAAACTGTTAAAAACTGGTGAATATTGATATTTTTTGTTCTTTTTGTTTTAATATATATTTTCTAGATAATATAAAGTGCTATCTTGAAAACTTTTATTTCAATTATAGCTTATCATTATATGTATCAGTCATGAAAATATCAAAACCAAACCTGATCTACTTTAATAGGTATTTGAAATTACCTACCCCTACCCCATTATAAATCTTACGTCAATTTTAGGCAAATGCCAGCCAAAAATAAGGGTAAAAATTTTTTTTCGCAAAAAGTAGAATATATTTGGTTAAACGGTACATTATTAGCCATATTTTAATTATTTAGCATTGATTTTTGGCAAAACTTTTGTTAGAAAGCAATATTCGATGAAACATTTTTCAAAATGGCGGATATCCTGAAAAAAACAAACCGCTCGTACATCCTTAAGAAACGTAACATGTTGAACCTACAACTATAAAGGTCAATAAGCAATCTACTGGTAACTTAATATAAATCATTCTTAATCTACGCAGGTATCTTGTATTGATATAATAGCACTGTAATTAAGTATAACTAATTGAAATCGCCTGCACAACTCTATAAATTGATGACTTTCCAGTGGGTAAAATTATATATTGTATCTCCATCAATTATTTTTCTAACACATTCAACTTGTTTTGGTTCAAGGAAACTGTACCTTGTGTTTCTTTTTTTATTAATGTAAAACAATGCATACTTTTTTTTACAGAAATCTCTAATGTTTTTGTGAATTCCATCGCATACTACTCCTAGCTATAGCAGCCGACGAAAAAAAAAATCTAAAATAAAAAGCTCTGCGTGACGTTTACATCGATATATACACTCAGCAAATCAGCGATTACTATCTTTCACAAATTTTATACCTGGCGTGTCATAGTTCTTGGGTTACAACAGTCGTTAATAATAATAAATTTAGGTAGTAGAAACGCGTGGAAGAGTCTAAAGGCGGTGTCCCTATTTTCAACTTGTTGTGTATGTTGTCTTCTTTGTTGTTAGCGTTTCTTTCCTCTTTTCCTCACTACCCCTATTACCCCCTCGCCACCCTATCCCATCCCTTTCCTTGCATTTGCTGCCTCTCTCTCATTTTACCATAAGTAAGTTATAGTGCCCATCGTAAACTTGTCCGCCGGCCGTCCTTAGGCGGTGCGCAACTGTTGTTTTTCCTGCTTGTGTGTCGGTTTGTTTGTCGTGGTTGGTGCCCCACAGTGTTGTTTTTTCTTAAGACAGAGAAATGGCTTTTATTTTTCTCAACAAAGAAAACATTGCTTTATTAGCTTTGTCCGCGATGTTTTGTTTACTTTGTAGGAACTTGGTTTTCATAACAAGTCCATCGCACATTTTTTTTACTTTATTTCGAGTTACTGAAGGTGTTTCTTTTTCTGCAGTAAACATATCTTTGGATTATGTATACCAGTATATTTTCAGTTTCATTTGTTTTGTACTGGGTCGATGTGCTCTCATTGACGAGTGATATTTTTTGCTGCAGAATTGCGAGTACTTAATCTTATGCTTCCGAAGCAATCTGACCAAGTACACAATCTTTCTATGCGTCGCATTTTGAACGATTTGAATCAGAGTACAAGGAAAGATGGTCTTGCGTTGTCCATATGGAGAGTATGATGGTCAGATATCCCTTTTTAACTAGGATGAAATTTTGAGATTAGAAAAAGATAAAAATATGTTCGTTTCTGGTATACCTATATGGATAAGTATACATGTGCAAGTTAGATCTCTTGAAGAGATAATAGATCTGTACTATTTCATAGTATATTAGGTGGGCGGGATATGGTAATGCATATATTTATTGATAGAGTTTCCAGCGCCTGTGCTCAAACTACACATTTTGTTCTGTGGTCTCAAAAACACGCATACCGCGATTTCCCAGCCAGACAGTATTTCAGACACAGGGTAGTCTCAAATTTTTCGACTGCAAGGCAGACCGATTTTACAGACTGACATTTACTGTACGTTTGCTCTGTGGAGGAAAGATATTGACCTGTGCCAAATAAAAATTATCGCGACCGGCGTAAATTAGTTGGACTAGACACGGGATAGAACCACCGCCCAGCTGGTTGGCTTCTTCACATGATGACCCGATGACTCAAATCTAAAGGCTCAATATAGGTAAATAATCAATCAGCCGTAACTTTTATAGCTAATTTTAACTGATGAAATTTCGCAATGCTAGCTGTAGCTGTTAATCTGACAGATTTTATACAATGTATGACTCAAGATCTTTAAAGTTTCAGACCTAGCTTCATGGACTTAAAACGGGCACAATGGTGGTAACATTCCAAAAAATGAGGAAGGCTTGTTATCCCTACTATTTTTCGAAGGAGGGACTTGCGATTTCCCTTCGTGTGTCCGTACGTCCGTCATCAAAACTGGTCCTATAAAAAAAATACGTTATTAATATTGATATACGGATATATGGCAGTATGGAGAACATGCACGACCTCTTACATTGTTGTGGTCACATATAGTTAAATGACAAAAATGTGGATTTTGCAAGGACAAAAAGTACAAGAGATTTCTTCATGAACTTTAATAGATTTAAAACAATTGGCACGTCATTTCAAACTTTTTTTGCAGATTTTTTCATGAAACATTGGACATAGAAAGCAAATACTTGGAATATACAGACTTTCCATCGTCAGTGATTAAAGATCCCGTTTTCAACTTTCGAAGAACAAGAGTTACAGAATATATAGAGACTTACCCTAAGCCTTCTTTACACAAGGGAAAAATCTGTTTATATAGTGAAACTGTCGAGTGAACACCGTTTGTTAATCCTAATCCTGTCCTTGCTCTATCAGTGCAAAGGAAAAGTAACCTATCTATGTTAAATGCTATGCATAATAACACAGTCATGCATCTCACAGTCCTGAAATTGATTTCTTTGATTTTCTCATATTTCTAGATATTTTCCCCATACTTTGACGCTTATATATGGGTAGTAGAGATTGTTCTCTTTCCAACAGTAGCCTTTTCAACATATTTCACCTTGTGAAATTCTGTTTTCAAAAAATTGTCTCTCGACAAATTTCACCACAGACAAGAGGGCCATGATGGCTCTATATCGCTCACCTGTTATCATTGCACTCGAGGACAAGAAGGTCCTCAGAAAAAATATCTAAGTCCAAAGGACAAGAACAACAAAGGAAAGAAATTTAACCAAAAAGAAAAACAAAATTCTTACAAGGTACAGATATGTCAAAATACACCTAAAAATTGGAGGTACCATCCATTTTGTACCACAGAAAAGTGGTCTCGGTTTTTCCCTACGACCAATAATAAAAAAGTTAATAAAAATAGCCTATTTATAGTAAAGTAAAAGGGAAGTAATTCAAAAGAAAATTATTGTAAGTTAACAAAAGAAGGATCTGCCAAATAAATCTGTTGACATAAATGAAATTTCAGATCAGTATCTTCATTAGTTACGGAGATATACCCATTTTAATTTGAAATAAAGGGAGGTAATTTGACATAAAAGTAGTCCATGGTTATCTACCCTGATTGGCTCGGTCCAACTAATGACAATAATGAAATTTCAAATAAGTCCTGTAAGTACTTACTGATATAAATCCATTTTGACTACAATCAGGGGAGGTAATCAGATATAAAATAACTCTGGAAACTACGATTGGATCTGATTTGTCATGGAATCCAAGATTTATTGTTGTTGAAAATATTTTGGAAGTTTGTATCAAATAAAACCATAAATGGTGTCTCTAAAAGCCAAAATAACCAATTTTGGACATTTAAGGGGCCATAACTCTGGAACCCACGATGGAATCTGGCCAGTTTAAGAAAGGAACCAAGATCTTTGGTGATACAAGTTGTGTGCAAGTTTGGTTAAAATCAGATCATAAATGAAGTTGCTATTGTGAAGACAAGGTCAAAATAGCTAATTTTGGAGCTTTCAGGGGCCATAACTCGGAACCCATTAGGGGATCTGCCCGGTTCAGCAAAGAAACTAAGATCTTATGGCAACACAAGTTTTGTGCAAGTTTGATTCAATTCAAATCATAAATGAAGCTGCTATTGTGCAGACAAGGGCAAAATAGCTAATTCTGGTCCTTTCAGGGGCCATAACTCTGGAACCCATAATGGAATCTGGCCAGTTCGAGAAAGGAACCAAGATCTTATGGTGATACAAGTTGTGTGCCAGTTTGGTAAAAATCAAATCATAAATAAAGCTGCTATTGTGCAGACAAGGTCAAAATAGCTGATTTTGGCCCTTTCAGGGGCCATAACTCTGGAACCCATAATGGGATCTGGCCAGTTCAAGAAAGGAACCGAGATCTTATGGTGATACAAGTTGTGTGCAAGTTTGGTTAAAATAAAATCATAAATGAAACCACTATCGTGCAGACAAGAAATTGTTTACGGACGGACGCACAGACACACGACGGACGAAGGGTGATCACAAAAGCTCACCTTGTCACTATGTGACAGGTGAGCTAAAAATGCCACACTTTCCCCAGAGCATTAACTGATTTGATGTTCACATAGTTTTCTATTCAGATTGCTAATCCATGTGGCAATTATGCATGCTTTTTTCCTGCCTCGAGATAAAATGTGCATAGTTTGCACGAGGTTCTACCTCAATGGCCACCTAAGCCTACCATAAAGTCTTAGTGGAGTTGTCTCCATTTTTAGCTCACCTGAGCACGAAGTGCTAAAGGTGAGCTTTTGTGATCGCCCCGTGTCCGTGGTCAACAATTTGACTGTTAACACCTTAGAGGTCACAATTTTGGCCTAATCTTAATGAAACTTGGTCAGAATGTTACCCTCAATAAAATCTTGGACGAGTTCAAAAACTAGGTCACCAGGTCAAATCAAAGGAAAAGCTTGTAAACACTCTAGAGGTCACAATTTTGGCCCAATCTTAATGAAACTTGGTCAGAATGTTACCCTCAATAAAATCTTGGATGAGTTCGATATTGGGTCATCTGGGGTCAGAAACTAGGTCACCAGGTCAAATCAAGGGGAAAAGCTTGTTAACACTCTAGAGGTCACAATTTTGACCCAATCTTAATGGAACTTGGTCAGAATGTTACTCTCAATAAAATCTTGGGTAATTTCGATATTAGGTCATCTGGGGTTAAAAACTAGGTCACCAGGTCAAATCAAAGCAAAAACTTGTTAACATTCTAGAGGTCATAATTTTGGCCCAGTCTTAATTAAACTTGGTCAGAATGTTACCCTCAATAAAATCTTGGATGAATTAGATATTGGGTCATCTGGGATCAAAAACTAGGTCACCAGATCTAATCAAAGGAAAAGCTTGTTAACACTGTAGAGGCCACATTTATGACTGTATCTTCATGAAACTTGGCCAGATTGTTACTCATGATGATCTCAAAGTCCAGTTTGAATCTGGGTCATGTAGGGTCAAAAAATAGGTCACCAGGTCAAATCAAAGGAAAAGCTAGTCAACACTCTAGAGGCCACATTTATGACCATATCTTAATGAAACTTGGGTCAGAATGTTAATCTTGATGGTGATGTTCTCATCTGGGTAAGGTGGGATCAAAAACTAGGTCACCGGGTCAAATCAAAGGAAAAGCTTGTTAACACTCTAGATGCCACATTTATGACTATCTTCATGAAACTTAGTCAGATTGTTAATCTTGATGATCTTTAGGGCAAGTTCGAATCTGGGTCATGTGGGGTCAAAAACTATGTCACCAGGTCAAATCAAAGGAAAAGCTTGTTAACACTCTAGTGGCCACATTTATGACCATATCTTAATGAAACTATCTTGATGATCTTTAGGTCAATAGGTCAGGTGAGCGATACAGGGCCTTCATGGCCCTCTGGTTTTCAAATATTTAACCCGGGATCATTTTTCCGCTCAAATAACTCTTTTTCAGAAAATGATATTTTAATACTCTTTTCAGTCTACGTACTTTGACGCAGTTAACTACACATATATCTAAAATAGATAGTTCCTACCTGAAGTTTGTATTTTTAGTTACACAGCCTAGAATATAGGATATTAGAAGAATACCGGTTAAAAATGGAGAATATGCAGATTCTATAATTAGTTTCAATCTGCAAAAAAGCTGTCGTCCTTGCCCTTAACTATTCATGCCAACAACAACTGTGCAGGATGAAAATTACAAGCTTGTAAGAGAAATGTTATGGGAAAGGTCATTGGATGTACAAAGGAATCTAAGAAACAATACGAAACCAAAGTTAGTGTGAGGAATGTAAATTTGCATTTTTTCGGGATGGATATGAGTGTATCATTAAATTTAACCTACAGTACTACAGAATTGGGCTCAGAGGTATGCCCTTTACAAAGACCTTTCCATGCCAGAGGCGCCGTAGTTTAAAAAGGTAGGGCAAATACAATAACACACCGTTTTTTAACAGTCCAGCTAAAATAAAATCTCCCTTTCAGCTTTCAGTGACCGTACATATCTAGCTATCCGTGTATAGTATGTAGAACATACTACTAAAAGTTAGGGTTAGTATTACCATGTCACAGATAGCCAGATATGTACAGTTGCGGATAGCTAAAAGGGAGACCCGCTAAAATGTGGTTTGTATGGCAGAAAATCTAACAAATGCTCCTAATGGTAGGGTAATCACTTTTATTGCTGGGCAATAGTACTAGTCTAGCTTCTTACTGTTACAAAGGTTGTAGAAGCAGTGCAGTCTACATAATACAAGATTACCCAGAGGTATGGTAATGCATAATTCACGATTACAAACTTTGTGAATAGTTTTACAATTCTCTGAATTAAGTATTGCTCAACTGACCTAGTTCTTACCCCCAGATAACCTAGTACTTATCACGTTTTCTACCCGATCTACAAGGATTTCAGCCTAGTGCAATAAATGGCAAGCACTATTGCCCAAATTGAATGATGGACATGTCCATTATAGACATTTAGCTGGGTAAAGCCTAATGATGGCTTACAGAACTTTGCCCGTCATATGAAGGACTGGGCATGGCAATTTCTTAATGCATCCTTCTGGGTGCTGAAACTGTTAAACTAAAGTTTATGTTTATTTGGGGGGGAATTCAATCATATACAAAATATTTAACACATGCTCATGGCCTTTATGACCCCTGTATCGTGTAGTTCTTATCCCAGATAACCTAGTATCTAATCTCGTCCAGATTTCATAGACAAACATTTTACCATGTTAAATGTAAATCAGGTAGATCTTTCATTGATTTTGACAGTGACATAGTTTTTGACCTCGGGTACCCCAGAAAATGTGTGTTGAAAAGGTTTTTCTACGACTTAAAAACCTAGTGTCCTGGTTTTTAACATCTGGTAATCAAGTTTTGACCTTGACCTAGATTTCATAGAGACAAACAATCTTAAGTATTAGACAAATTTCACCTAGTTCTTTTACCTCAGGTAATCCAGTTTTAAGATTGACCTAAATTTTCTAGAGACAAAGTTTCATAAAAGCGAGATAAAAAATGTGGCCTCTAAAATGTAAAGGTTTTCCTTCTAACTGACCTAGTTTTCTTACCCCAGCTGACCCGGCAACAAACTCACAGATTTTGCTGAAATATTCTAACCAAATTTCATTAAGATTGGGTTAAAACTGTAACCTCTAGTGTTAAAAGGCAACTGTTGACGAGGCACCAGGCCGGAGGACCAACACAGGCTGGTCTCAGTTGCTCACCTTGATCACTTTTTGTGTTCAGGTGAGCTGACTGTGAGCATTAAACTTTATCCTGATATACAGATTTCTCACTGAAACTGTTCCTAACCTTAATGTGCTTTTTTAAATACCAACAGTACTCATCTGAAGTTGAATGTAAATGTCTAAATGAGTTTGTATCTGCTAATTTCGACACCTTTCCTATACAAATGTACTTTTCCAGAAACAATATGCAGCTTCAAACAAGAGCTGTCCGTAAGTTATGGGGATTGTAACCACACATGCAGATGATGATAACAAAGAAATATTTTTAATTTCAAGTCATTACCTTTAGAAGTACCAAAGATATGTCTATAAACGAAGCTTTCGAAAAAATTTAACATGAAAATAATTCCAAGTATAACAACTTGGTGAGCTTGACCTTGGGTAAAATGGACCCAGCCCCTGCACATGTATACTTTGTTTGTATGCTGGACAATGTTTATGTGAAATTACAGCAAGGTATAAGCAATAGTAACAAAGATATGACAGAACAAGAGCTGTCTCCATAGGATGACACATGCCCCCAATGGCACTTTAAATGAATGGTTATGGCCAATGTTAGAGTTTAGGACCTTTGAGCTACGAAGCTGGGTCTTGCGCGCGACACGTCGTCTTACTGTGTCACACATTTATGCATAGTTATTTTTAAATCCATGCATGAATGACAAAGATATGGACCGGACACGCCCATCAATGCACTTTCATGATAAATGACCTTCAACGTCTAAGTGTGACCTTGACCTTTGAGCTACGGACCTGGGTCTTGCGCGGGACACGTAGTCTTACTGTGGTACACATTCATGCCAAGTTATTTAAAAATCCATCCATCGATGACAAAGATATGGACCGGACTCGCCCATCAATGCACTATCCCTTAATGTCTAAGTGTGACCTTGACCTTTGAGGTACGGACCTGGGTCATGCGCGCGACACGTCGTTTTACTGTGATGCACATTCATGCCAAGTTTCATGATTATGTGAACATTTAACTAGAGATTATAGAATGTTTATAGAATGTACAAGTACTCAAGTTGATCTCAATATTGACACAGGTGGCAGTATCATTGATTGCCAATCACCAATCAGATTGGTCACCCCTTCCCCACCCTAAGACCCCTGATACCACCCTGAAAAAAATTCTGACATTCTCAGGTGTTCCTTAATATCCCCACCCTACAAGACCCCTGATACAACCCTGAAATTTTTTTTTCAACTATCAAACTACTGTTTTGATAGTTGAATTTTTTTTTCATGATTGTATCAGGGGTCTTGTAGGGTGGGGATATTAAGTAACACCTGAGAATGTCAGAATTTTTTTCAGGGTGGTATCAGGGGTCTTAGGGTGGGGAAGGGGTGACCAATCAATGATACTGCCACCTGTGAAGATTGACAGTGACTTGCAATTTAAATACATTTTGTGAACATCTAATACAAATTATTTGTGATTACCGGTATAGAAAGTATAAGTACTCAAGTTGATCTCAATACTGACAGAAATTTACAATTTTAATATTTTAAGACTTTTAAGTTGTAAACTAAGAGAAACTTGTGTAAAAATGTTTCTTTAATAAGATGTTGTATTAACTTCAACTTGTACTTCTATATTATGATTAAAGAGAATGAAATGTTTATCTTTGTGTTTTTAGATTTCTGTTATTAACAAAATATTGTTAAAGACCCATCTTATTCTCACATCTCAGTAAGCCGGGTACGGATAGAGCAAGTTAGTACTTTCATGGTTAATTTTCTGGGCAACTATAAGAAAATGCTGGGCTACCAGAAAAAAAATCTGGTAGCCCAGTGGGCTACCAGTGAAATTATAAATTTGTCAGACACTGTACAAGTTATTTGAAAATCCATCCATCGATGACAAAAATATGGACCGGACACGCCCATCAATGCACTATCCCTTAATGTCCAAGTGTGACCTTGACCTTTGAGCTATGGACCTGGGTCTTGCGCGCGACATGTCGTCTTACTATGGTGCACAATCATGCCAAGTTATTTGAAAATCCATCCATAAATGACAAAGATGTGGACCGGACACGAAAAATGCGGACAGACCGACCAGACCGACGGTTCAAAAACTATATACCTCCCTTCGGGGGCATAAAAACAAAGGTTGCTGGGAAATTTTAACCAAAAAAGCTCATGCCGACGCCGGGGTGAGTACGATAGCTCCCCTTTTCTTCGAAAAGTAAAAAATGTGTCGGACACATCCATTTTTCTTGTCGAGATTTCTAAAACTGACCAAATGGGTAGTAACATGTGCGACCTTTTTATTACTGAAATTTTTTTGGGGGGTTCAATAAACAGTCACACAATTATAAATTTATGTTCAGGTTAATTCCTTTCAATACAGTTTCTGAAAATGTGAAGGTCATAAAAGGTATCAAGTTACATCCTTGTATTTCTTGGACTATACAACCTTAAATGCAGAAAGACAAAGACTGCAAATACTGTTCATGAATTTAATTACAATAGGTCATTTACACTGCTGAAAATAAAAGGTGTAAGTTTACTATAAATCTGTCTATATACATTTCAATAAAATCATTTTGTAGTGCACAAGAGGACTGGATCATTACCAAAAATTATGCAATTCGCAATTTTCAAAAACACCAACAGTTGTTAACGATGGACTACTGTAATATACACAAGGCCTTGTAAAATATTTTTCTTTGTTACAAAAAAACATTGAAATTTCACTAGGCTTCAATAATAAGACCCGCTTGACAAAAATACTTCCTTGGGTTCAAAAATTGGACTTACCAATTAAATCCCTATTGTTCTCTTATTAAATAAGTCAATTATTTTCTCAAATTTAGATGCAAAACCAGACTTCATACTCAGGCCAATAATCGTCATCCTATGCATTTACATTGGACTCATACTTACTATGTTTTTATCCTTAATCCAATACATTCCCTCCATAGAATTTACAAAAATATCCCTCCATACAGAACACCTTTATCCAATATAGATGCAGTGTTCCAAGACCGGAATCAGACAGAAACAATACTTTTATTCCTTTTTTCCAGAAACTTTCCATTCGAACAAAAAATTCCTTATCCAGATTCTTTTCCATGACTTTTATCCAGACCTGAAATGGGGACTCCTCCGGAAGATTTCAAGGGACGCCAAATTCTCAAGGGCAGTGAAATTCCTTTCCATTTCCTTTCCAGATTATGTTACAATTATGTCTAAATTTTCCTTCAGCCACTGGCGATTAACTTCAGCAGTACTGATTTTTGAAAAAAAAATTCCTAAAAAAATAACTACCTTTCTCTGATACTTACCTTTCTAATCATGACTAAATAAAATTTTGATTTTTTTCAAATGTAAACAAACTTAAAACTACTGAAGTTATTTCAGAAGAATTACTTTCAAATCAGCAAATTGAATTTTCAAGATAAACGTAAGAATATTCCAAATCCAAAGGCTCGGCTCCTTAGAGGACTGCAAAAATCTCTAATCCAGGCCTTACGGGAAGGGGAGAAAAATCATTGAAAAATAATCCTAATCCAGATGGATCCTAGCTCCCTCTATCCTTCCTAAAGCAGGCCGAACCTTAGCTCCCTAATTCCTATTAGCTCCTTTCCTAGTGAGCTGGCTCCTGAACGGATCCTTATCCTGAATCCAAGAGCCCTTTAATATAAACAACAGTGCATGGTTATTAAAATAAGACAGTACTACATTATACATGTACAAAATTCATTTCATTTCATTTAAACATGTGAAGCTGTGTGATTCCTTTAACGTTCAGAAAACACTTGAAGAAAAAGAAAATGTAAAGCAACTATCAAAGTTTATCTTACATAAAATTACCTCGAGTGATTTCTAAACAAGAACAGAGAATTTTCGTATTCTGTTACTGGTCTTTTACCCCGCAACAGCATTACTTGCATTTTTATGTCAATGGAATCACCCAACTTTAATCAATTTAATCAGATAATAGCACAGTATGTACAATATAGGATAAAAATCTTCACTTTCCGATCACCAGGTATCAGTTCTGTTTTTTAAGTAATTAACTAACTGTATGAGCAAATTTTGTAAACATCTACACATGCAGTAATACAACCAGCATAAATGTTCAAACATGTATAGCAATCAACAGTTTGGGCAACAAACGATGTTATTACCGATAAATTCACTCCGGTCTATTTCAGTTCACATCTCATTGAAGCTCTATCTGCCCTTTGACCTATATATAGCTCACACTAACTCTTTAATCAGATCCTCTGAAAATGGAGGAAAATGAAAATTATGTTATTTCTTAATTGTCACTTCACATGTAAATATGTTACACCATGGCATCTTTCTCGTCAAAATGTGTCCCAAATGTAATGTTGAAATTTGCAATGGAGAGTTTACATAAAACTCTTAATCTGATTTCTAAGATTCATTTATTACGTTTCCTGACAGAAACAGAAGTATTTAAGTCTTGTGAGAAAAGATCATTCCTTTTTCAAAGGGTCAAACTAGACACTGTTAATTGGTAAGATGCCATGTCGAATTATAATGTCATTATGAGAAAAAAATTGTGTCCATGAATGAATGAAAATATGTATATTTCAAAACTGTATGAAATGTGTAATGAGGATGTTATGTTTTGATTAAAGAATTAGTATGGCGATCGTGAGCGGGATCTCATAGGCGAGTATCGTGGTGAGCCCCGCGATCTTCTCGGAGGAGACATGCTTCTGCTTCGTGACCTTGACTGGTAACTGTAACGACCCCCAGAGTCTTCTTTTACCCTGATATATGATGTTTCACCCTGTAAAATTAAACACAGACAGATCAGCAATCGATACATTTTATGTAGCAAATAAAATATACATTTCATTTGAATAACTTGTTTTGATGCATTGTAGCAAATCCTTCGCAAATTTATGGAATAAATACACTAGTGTGTCCAAAGTTGCACTTCGATGTTTGCTGGGTACCAAGTAATGAATGCATCAGGTAAAACAGTCATTGTTCTATTCCCCTGTGGACAGCACTTGAATCCGTCATGAGAGAGACTAGTAAATGTTCAAGCAGTCAAAAATTTCTCTATAAACCCTGATTGCTTTCAGCTTTAAAAAATCTTTTTTAAGAGAAGCATAAAATCAGATCAATACTGATGTAATTTCTGTTTACAGAGTTTGATAAAAACGCTAACTGAACATATCAAACAATAGAATTCCAATAACCTTTACCCTGCTAAATTTCTAAAATGGACTTGTCCATCATTAATTTGGGCAGTACTATTTATTATTCAAAGGGGTGTTCACTGAAAATTTACTGACCAAATAGTGAACAGTGCAGGCTGATCTTGGTCTGCACTGGTCACAAAGGCAAAATCACTTGCGGTTAGCTGGCTAAAGGTCAAGATATGGTCAACAGATTCCTAGTAAAGGTGACATGAGGTTTTCATGAGTTTCCTAGCATGTTTTCTGTATCATAAATCACCATTTCTATAGGAGAGATCGCCGTGACGTCACGCGTTAACATCTGTTTATCTGTTGGTTGGCAAAACAAATGATTTTAACACCGTTTGCGTATTGAATCAGAATTTTTAATAACTTTTTTGCTCATTTATGGATTTTCAAAATTCAGAAAGATTTGAAATACTAACAATCTTCATATTGTTGTTTCCAAGTATCTTTTTTCAATGAATAACCATTTTAAATGACATATAATTTTAAAAGCGGCGTAGTGATTTTCACAACCTTTAGAAAAACAGTGTAAGTTAAGCGTTCATAATTAATCCATTTTATTTCGAAATAACAATTAAAAGTAATCAATAAATTGCTTGTTTTATAACCTTTACATTGATCAAAAAATTATTTATGTAATTTGTGTTTTAAGAAAGTTTAGACCGTTAGAAAAACATCACTGTTTACAAAAAACATGGACGGTCGGCTTCTGCCCACCCGATCACTGTCTTATCAGTTCTAAAAATAGAATTTGTATACAAACACGATCTCTCCTATTAATGATAGACTTTAATGTAATGATATCATGGCATCAATCACCTAGATCAAAACTTCCATTATTTATGAACTTTCAAATTTAATGGTAGAATCCTACTTTTATAAATCCCAGGAGTGTTACAATGTATGTACATTCAGTAAACACACTACATTGTTTAAAATTAACTTTGTTAATTGTGTATACCTCGTGTGATCTAAATTTTGAATCATCAAGTTTTCTGCATGCATACTTCATGTCGTCTTTGCGCAGGAACTCACAAACACCAGTGCCATCTTTATAAACATCAGCATAACAAACATCTCCTGCCTCACGCATGTGATCCTTCAAGTCCTGCCAACTACCAGTAGGAGGTAAACCTGAAATATGATCATGCCAGCTAGTATTATAATTTCAAATACTCAATTTCAAAATGGTTTTGGTAACAATGTGAGTATGTCTGATTTACAGAAAACAAATTGAAAGAGTCTGGATCATTCATGCTACAATAGTATTCAACTCTGGTTACAAGTAACGATTAAAGCATTTCTATGAAATTAATGATTGTTCACATTCTTTAAATCAAATTACAGGTAATAGTGTATACATATGAAAAGGAAAACAGAGGGATAGTTTAAATCTGTCCTTCCTTAGAAGTGGATTCTGATGCAAGACTAAATATATTCATCATATAAACTGAGTGAATTTCTACCTCTGTGTGTGTTCGGGTTGAACGTCTTTTTCAACATTTTTTCAGTCATATAAACAACGGTGTCTACTTGTAGCAGTGAGCACAATGCCCAACTTTATAGTGATGCCTCACTGAAATATCACGCCGTAGACACGTGGCATAATACCCCACCCAGTCACATTATACTGACACTGGGCTGACCAGTCCTAGCACTATCCCCTTAATGCTGAGCGCCAAGCGAGGAAGCTGCTAGTAACATTTTTACGTCTTCGGTATGACGCGGCCGGGGATCGAACCCACGACCTCTCGCACTCGAAGCTGACACTCTACCACTAGGCTACAGAGGCAGTTAAAATCATAATTCCCACTGGTATGTTTGTGCATTTTGAACTGTTATCTTTTCGTCTTTTCCCTGCTTGATTCCATAAATTCACAAAAATACTTACACTACATTTCTAATTCACAGAGGTTATAACAGTTCTTACCTGAAACTAGCACTCTATACTCTGATCTACGTGACGGCGGACCACCTCTGCCACCGCCTCCACCTCTACCACCAAAGCCTCCACCACCATATCCACCTCGTCCTCCTCTGAATCCACCACCACCACCACCACCACCGCCGCCGCCACCATAGTCACGATCTCCACCTGGACCTCCTGGGCCGGAGCCACGCGGAAACTCTACTCTAAGGGTGTAACCATCATAGTTGTATCCGTCTCTGTCTCTAACAGCATCAACTGCATCCCTGTGAATTCAAGATAATATGAAAAATAATTCAACGATAGTTGTAACAAAATTATGCAACAAATGTGGTGGACAAAGATTTGAACTTATACTAAGCATACAACTCGATATATACTACTAGTCAATTCCACTCATTATTAGAATATTCTGTTTATTTGGGTATATGCACAAATCAATCCCTTTAAAATTCCTATTACAATTTTCCGTGTTTTTGCATAGAATCTACATTCTGTTCCGTTTATTTGAATATGAATTTGCTGAAAAATGCTTTCAATCCCGCAGATTGTAATAAACACGATCGGAGATGCCGCTAATAATGATCCATAAACCAATCATCTTACTCGGTGGACACTGCATTTCACAACTTTGTTGTCTACACCATTGTCCATATGAAAAAAATATCTCAATATTTCATAGGATCGCGTCAAATTAGTTGGACTACATTGTCAGTTTATTAACGACTTGCACAAACATCCTGAATAAATTCGGCCGATTTAACACCTTTGACAAAGCGGTTAAATCAGCAGCCGTCCGCCTCCTAATGACAACCCTGACTTGGCTATAATTGGCCCAAATTGTTTAAATTTTCTCACCACTAATATCCAGAGTAAAAATAACATTTATGAGTATTAAGTTGTTTTTTTTTTTGTTGGGTTTAACGTCGCACGGCACAATTATAGGTCATATGGCTACTTTCCAGCTTTGATGGTGGAGGACTCTGCGATATATGACCATTTTGTGTTGATTCGCTGTAAAACCAAACTCACTCACTTGATGGTGGAGGAAGACGCCACGTGCCCCTCCGTGCATTATTTCATCCTGAGCGGGCACCTGGGTAGAACCACCGACCTTCCGTAAGCCAGCTGGATGGCTTCCAAGTTTAATTTCTGATGCAAAGAGTAATTAAAGCGCCGATTTAAAAATCATAAATGATGCATTTTAGCTTGTCAAAACTTATTACCTGCTTGTACGGTGTTTATTTTATGGCGTTACTTCAAGTTAAATGCCTATAATCAACATTATTTCCTGAACATTGCTTAATCATCCAAAATATATGGTCATTATTGCCTCTTAAATAAAAGTTTGTGGTCCAAATCAGCTAAACTATATGGTCATTATCTACTTTTAATCAAAGTATGTGATCCTAATCAGCCAAAATCTTTGGTCAGAATCAGCCATGGTCCGAATCAGCCAGTTTCCAAAGGCGTACGCAAGTCTGAATATGTGATGGGCGAAATTTTTCGAATTTCTTCAAACTTAGGACAATCATGCAAGAAACAAAGATCAACACAGGGCTCCAGATAATTTTTCATGCAATTAGTTTTTCACTTCTTGATTTTTTTCGCAATTAGTTTTTTCACTACCAAATTTTAAATTCAACTAGTTTATTTTAAATTTTCAATTAGTTTTTCATTGCAAAAAGTTAAACCTGGTTACTGGAGGGAGCATGTTTATCGTTCATTCAGTAAAGCTTGATTTACCAACATGCCGTTTTCCATGACTGAAGTAATTTTTCTATTAGTATTACATTTAGTCCACTATGTTTCACTGGCTTTTTCCGACCAGAAACGACGATATTTTTTATGATCTCCGACACAATTCCATGTGTGATTTCTTAATTAGATTTTTCCGTTCTTGTCACAAAATTAATCATAAAAGGAAATGCGCTGTCAGTTTGCAAGTTTTTGCTCATCCTCGCTTTCTTACTGCCGACGCCATGTTCGCAATTCCTTAGAAGGGGAGGTCATTCTGGCATGCCAACGGCACAATTCGGATTTTATCGCCGACTTGCATTAGCAGTCTAATCGTAATTTAACACCCTGACAAAATATTTTGTTTGTTTGTTTTGGGATTAACGCCGTTTTTCAACAGTATTTCAGTCATGTAACGGCGGGCAGTTAACCTAACCAGTGTTCCTGGATTCTGTACCAGTAGGGTTGGATACCGGTTCCCGGTATCGGTACCGTACCGAATAATCACTTCGTAAAGTACCGGTATATACCGTTTCGTAAAGAACCGGTTCCGATTCCGGTATTTCCATAAAAGTAAATAAACAAAATAATTACCAAATCCGCGGCAAAAGAAAGCAGAAAATAAGCAAATAGTATTTGAAACACAGTTATAACGCGATCGACATTGTTTACTGTGACACCGCTCCGAGTAACATGGAGAGCTGGCCTTGCGAATAATTTCGTATGCTAAATATTATTATAAAAAAACTTCTTTTCCCGTCGTTTTAAACTACGTGAATCATACTTAATTGCAAAATATACGACATTTTTTTGCTCTTTGTCATATTCTATCAAAACAAATGAAAAAAAAATTATTTTAATAAAAAGTTACGAAACTAAGCTGTAACCTACGTAAACAAGTCATCGGTTTTCGCGAACTAATAGAAATACGTTATTGCTGGTTGTTTCAAGCGTTTTGAGGGTTATTTTTCAATGAAAATTGTGTTGGAAAAAATGTTGCAATTTAAATACATTACTAGTTAACCTGGTTGAAGATTTATCATGAGAGACAACGAGTCTGACTTGTTAAATGGGTTAATTTGAAAGCTAGTAAGTGTTGAATTTCACAGTTCTCGTCAGTGCAGAGCAAGCATTAACACAGTCAGCGAGTCCTAGATTTAAATTGCACAGTGAGCGACGTATCTACTCTTTTTTTTTATTTTGGAAAACTCTAGTTTGTAAAATATGTTTATTTTATTTACCAGGGCTCGACACTAACGCTGGTCCGCTGGTCCGAGACCAGTGGATTTCAGGGAGGACCACTAACTTCTCGAACCTGTGTGGTCCGACGGACCACCGAAAATTACAAGCAAGTCATATTTAAAATAAATTAATAAACATTGAATTGTTCACGGTACTGCAGTTTAAAAATAGAATTTGGTTTTTTCTTCAAATTTGGAATGCCCGGATGTAACGCTGGTACTAAAACCCGGGAACGGAACACGGTAACTTATCTATCTGCTTGAAGTATTCATTTACGAACTACTGAGGTATCAGTACAGTATCTAGCGTCCGGTAGACCCGAGGTTCCGGATCTTCACTCGCGAAAATCGAGAAAAACTCGATTCTGACTCGCACAGATAATGCCCCATGCGTCGGCGTGACCCGCAGAAATTTTCTTTGATTCGTCTCGAGTTCGAAAGTTCTGCCCCTGTGCCAATCAAAATCCCAGTGAATTTAAATATTGTTTGCCGCCATAAGCGGAAGTATGGCAGTAGGCGGAGCGTCGTATATTAATTAGCTACTGACATATGTCAATTACGCCACGCGCCGACTGACACGTTGTCATCTCGCGGTTTGTATTAAGTGCCCGTCATTATCAAAAGTGTTTATTGATCAAAAAGTTAGAAGATAATTGATAAACAATGCGAAAAGCATTTGTACAACTTGTTAATTAGCGGTATACAGCTTCTGCTGTATTGCCGATTATTACTGAACAACAAATTGGATAACGAAATTCATTTATTTTATGTGCTTGACACGTTTATATAAGCCGATCGGCCGTTACGATCTATAGCATTTTATTTAATTTATTATCATTACCGAGGCTTAGTTTGGGCAAAAACAAATAAAAATGCTTTTAATAAGCAGAAATTATAAGTATTCAATAGGTATAATGAAAAAAAAATATAACACGAATTTTATCAAGAATGTAATGTTACTTTTGTTTTCTATATTTGTCACCCATTTTCACGGCCGTGATTTTCGGACATTTTTAATGAGATTTTCTAGTGCAATCTTAATGAAAAGTCAATAAAAAGTCTGTATTTAAGAAAAAATGACAGCTGTTGCAAAAAAAAAGCTCTTATATTGAAGCATTTTTCGAGAAGAGACACCAAACCCCACCCACTTAAAATATGAATTGCTGAAAAAATCATCTTTATTGACATCTTTACTTTAAATTTGATTTTCAAAATTATTTTCAATAATTAAATGGCAGATGTTTATCAAAATAATAATATAAAAATCACATGTTTTGCAGTGTTTGTAAAAAGTACTCCATGAAAGATGAGGGGGTCTCATAAGTTACTGATTGCGTGAACTTAAAAAAAACATCCATCTAGGTAGGACCACCTGAAATTCTGTCGGACCATCAGTTTGCAAAAGCTGCTGGTCCTTCGGACCACCACTGGAAAAAAGTTAGTGTCTAGCCCTGTTTACTCTTTCATAATTTTAGTACAACATCAAATTAACAGACTTAAAATGTTTATATATCAAAGCAAATTTTCCTGTATAACTACTTAAAACGGTGTATTTAATACTAACCAAATCATTGCTTACGTGATGTACTTCAAAGCTTGGTATCGGTATCGGTATCGTTAAAAATACCGTATCGTTTCGTTGGTATCGGTATCGGACCGCTTCGTCCTTAACGATATCCAACCCTATGTACCAGTACAAGCCTGTTCTCCGCAAGTAACTGCCAACTTCCCCACATGAATCAGAGGTGGAAGACTAATGGTTTCAGACACAATGTCGTTTATCAAATAGTCACGGAGAACATATGCTCCGCCCGAGGATCGAACTCACGACCCCGCGGTCCGTAGACCAACGCTCTACCTACCGAGCTAAGCGGGCGGGCTTATATATACAAAATATATCAGTGTAAATCATAACATTCGGCAGATGGTTTCTTGGCATTTTAGTCGATTTCAAGGGTTTTTGGAACGACTGAAATTGAAAATTATAATTCGTTTTTGAAAGACTGGTTTTGGAATTTAATTCGTTTTTGATGATAAAAATTTCATTTCAACGATAAAACGATGCTTATCTGGCGCCCTGTCAACAGTTATCTGTCCTTGGGAAGTAAAATGTGCTGGGGATAGGTAAAAAAACAACACCTAACCAATGTACGGTGGATGGAATGCTTAACGGATTTGCTTCAAATATCCAATATAATCATACTATAAATTCACATGAACACAGTGTGGTGGCTTACCTATGATCTTCAAATTCAACAAATGCAAAAGGCGGCCCCCTGCGAGTTTTGAGGTCAACAAAAGTGATTTTGCCAAATTTATAAAACAAGTCTTCAATATCACGGGCTCTAATGTCTGGAGGAAGATTACCAACATATATTCTATTGTCTGTTGGTGGCATTATGAAGTTTTTACTAAATAAAATTTGACAATAAAATTTCGCAACGTTGCGTTCTCAATGGCGTCGGTTTTCTCCGTTAGTCTAGTCTCGCTAAACTATTGGGAACAAATGCTTTGTAATATGCGAAACGCGACGAAATGTACGAAACGGGACCATGCATCAAGTATTCCGAATAAGTCTAAAATGCGGACCACTCTAAATGTTTTAATGTTTTACATCTGATGACAACAATTACTTCAGCAAAATAAGAAAACGCCCAGTGATAGTCGGAAATCGACGGTTGGGTGAAAGATGTAGATCTGCATCTGTGTATATTACACAACCATAGGTTATATCATTTACCTATTTTTCATACGATAAACACAGATTAAGCATGTCGTATATTGAACCGAGATGCTAATTTTTGTTGAGAAAATATAAAGAGACTCTTACTTTATTGTCAGGTGGTGAACACATATTTATTTATTTATTTATTTATTTATTTATTTATTTATTTATTTATTTATTTATTTATTTATTTATTTATTTATTTATTTATCTATTTATTTATTTATTTATTTATTGACGTTTAAGGTCAGACCTTCATACCAGGAAGAACAAAAATAATTAAAATGACATCGTAATAGTGCAAAACATAAAAGTTTCCTTGTGTTAAAATCCAGACATCTATTTTGTCTATATAAGCATTTAAGTTTTCCATTGACCTTTGATATAATATTGTGTTGTATGCAATTGAGTCACTGATAAAAAAAACTGTCTATTGATAATCCTAGGTATTCAACCTGTCCAGAACTATTTATACTATGACCATTGCAGTTTACAGACGCTGAGCCAAGCTTACTTAGCTTTGGACCAAATAGAATGTATTATGTTTTACCTAGGTGCAGGGATAACTTATTGTCTACTAACCAGTCTGAGCAATTTTCCAGTACTTGACCAAGTTTGACAGATATAAAATCGGGATCTTTATGACTAAACAAGATTGTGCTGTCATCAGCATATAAGATAAGTCTACAGTCTTCATCTATACTATAATATGCTTGGTTCTTCGCAGTCACTTTGTGCAAAGTTCATTTTTGAGTTTTCTAACATTTTGATCTGAATTTTAATGGTGAAATAATATATTTTGAATAGTCTAGCTGTACTGCCAATTGTATTTCTAACCTTAGTGGAGTTTGCTGATAATTTCACATTTAATAAGCTTCTAAGCTATATTTTCTTTCTTATAACCATTCCTTCATCCTAGCTTACATTGATCAGTTTTGTATTTTTTCATTTATTTGTCTCTTAAAAGTTGTTATACGTCACGGTGTAGAAAGTTTCTTTTACAATTGTGCGAAAGGACTAATTGATAACAAGAAAACACGTAGTATAATAAAAAAATTTAAGTTAAAATATTATTACTTCTGCAATAAACAGTTAACACCAGTCTTTGTTGATAAGCAAAAGCTGTTGTAGTTTTCTCGGAATGTTGGTGACAGGATTCGAATCGTAAATTCCAGTTACCTCCTGAAATGTGAAATTATGAATCCCTACAATGATGTGTTTGTAATGCACTGAACCTTACCCATTAATTTTGGGCACTGAACCTTTCCACGAAAATTGAAATCGAGTTTTAAGGAAATTTACAGATTTTTAGCACCAGACAGATATCTTTGGGCTTATATTTAAAACAGGAATCTATAATTTATGATAAAGACGTGTATTTTCGCGAATATTTCGAGAAAAGTACTATTTAAGCAAAATACCTTAACCTTAATACTTTAACCTTACCCTACGATTTTATTTTACATTTTCCCTCGATTCGAATTCTGTAACCAACATTCCGGGAAAACTGCAACAGCTTTTGCTTATCAACAAAGACTGGTTTGTTCCAAAAAGTGTGTAGTAGGTTTATATCTACGTGATTTTCTCCAGAATGATTTAAAAAACACAATATTTAGGAAAAACTCACCTTTTCGTGTACTGCCGCCATCTTCGTTGTTTATGTAAGGTTCAGTGCGACTCCTCCCCCAACGCATTTGCTTTACCCTCAACAATTTGCTGGTAGTCGGCTGACGCAATCATGATAAATTGCCAAAGAACATATCGCAATGGGAGTAGCCAGGAGTTGAATCCGGGGCCTTCATCTCCGTCGGAAAGCGTCTTAGACATCTCGACCATTGTGTCCACTAACCGAGTCTGGTATCATTATGTTTAATTGTCTCTATGCTATGTTTCTGCAAACCACAACATATTGATACATCCCCTCACATGTACTTGCATCGAGGCAGGGATTGATGTTTAATAGTATTCCTGCATTGGCACAAGAGCACGGTTATTTACCCTTGGTTGATCACAATAAGGAAGTGGTTACGTGGAAAAAAGTTCCTCTGTTTGATTGAGAATATTGATGAAGTTTGGAATGAAAGACCTGCAATAAATGGCATAATTGAATAGATGAGATATGAAATAGTAGGTACATGTACAATTTGACAGGATGAAAATGTCAGAATATGTATAACATGACTTTCTGATAGGGCCAATTTTGCCTGTTTGGGGTCATTTAGAGATTATTCTTCATATGCATGTGATTTGGTTCAAGATGGTGGAAAAAAGAGCCGGTCAACGCCATGTTTATTGTGGCTTGAATTCTTCTCTTGAATAGTTCTGTTGACTGCATGTAGTTTAAGGGGTTTGGAATGCAGGAATAATTGCAATAGTGGCCAGTGTCTAAATGAACATATAGTAAAAATAACTGTGGTCTTAGGCCTGATAGAGGATACGGAATGATTTTGTACGGGTTTTATACAAGCCAAATGGAAATTAATTTAAGCGGAAAATATTAATGAAAATGATAAAAAAATCAATCTTTTAAAACGTATGACGTCATATGAAAAATGTATTTAACGCAGACAATATAAAATAAATAGTTTATAAATTTATGAAAGAAAGAAAGTCTTGTTATTGCCAAATGTGATCCGCAAAGCGAAAATATTTCGTTTAAGGTTTTGCTTAGATGCATTTAGCGTCAAAATGGAGTCGTTTGTTGACAACCAAAATTTATGAGGAGACACGTCAATTTAACGAATTCGAACTCATGGCAGTGGAACAACAGACACATCCTGCATTTACTGCATTTGAAAAACAACTTAAAACACTTTGCTTGAGGGAATTCCCTTGTGGTCCTGGGACATGGGTAAGAAGACTGAATTTTACCACAGTCTCACAGACACTCAGGGTCAGTCCCCCTTCCATTGTCCGTCGCTGTCAGCCACTATCTTCTAGCCATTTAAAACAAAATAATCAGATGTCTCATTCATGAGACAATTCTTAAAACAATTTGTATTTTGCAGAGAAAAACTTCCAACCAGTTTAGAATTTGAACTTGAAACTGTGACCAAAGCCTGCAAGTCAGGTGCTCTACAAATTGAGCTAGCCAGGCTTCTGCTTCTTCTGCTTCAATATGGTGAAGGGCCTTTAACAGCGTAGAACACCGGGGACAGTGTGCTAGTAATACTGAGGAAGGGCAGACTTAAAGCCCTCGACTGTCTCGCTCTGTGCGCCTACTGTATCACTAGACAGATGGTTCCAGTTCACAGTTGTGTTGATAAAAAAAAGAATTTTTATACTGTTCAGTTTTTGCACTTTTTATTATTCTAGTTAAGCAGAGGCCTTGAGTCACTACACTCCTCATTTTCATTTTGAAGGCTTAAACCTTCACTAAGTGGAGCGGTGGTCTAGTGGATAAACCTGTTGGCCGCTCAATCCAGGGGTCGTTGGTTCAAGCCCCACTGGGGTCACGACCATGACTTCTTATATGACACTGGTTTTTCCAGGAAGCAGACTCGAGAGTGGTTCAAATAAGCCTGAAGCTTTCATCACAGTCGAGCTAAAAAAATTAGTATAAACAAAACATTATCGTGAAATCAGAGATTGAGGCGTCAACTCATAACTGTTCAGCTTTCAATAGCCTTACACGTTTGGCTTATTGCGACAGCTTATTGTATGATCTGATATTTTATTGTTGCCAATATTCCCTCTAAGCCTTACTTGTACCTGCATTTTACTGTTATGAAAACAAAGACATTAAAATATCCCGAGAGTCATAAAATAAAAATAGTGGTCAGACTTGCTCCAATCAATTAAATATCAATTTATATAATTTCACGTAGAAAGTTTAAATATAAGACTCAAGAGTTTTTTTTTTGCCAATTTTATGGCTGGTATTCGGTCATGTTCCCAATGGAAAAAAGTATCTATTTTCCCAATTTCAAGCAAAAAATTCCCAATTTAATCGTCATTTTTTTTTTTTTTTACTAATGTTTGGTTATGTACGAAAAACTTCGAAAAGTACAACGTAAAATGAGTATAAATAATGTTGCAATCGGATATGTTTGGTATTCGCTGTATATATCCAGGTCATCGGGGTGATTTCTTTCCGCATGCGACTCTTTGATATTATTATTATTATACCAGATTTGTTGAGCGCCCTTTTCTTATGTAATATATGTTCAAAGGCGCTTTACAATTAAACATGTGACACATCGCAGATATGTAGGACAAGATCTGTGATACAGATCTACTTGCCGGGAATGTTGCATAATTCAAAGTACTACCTAAAAAAGATTAAAAAACCAGAAAATGTAAAGCCAGTTGACAGGCAAGATTTATCAAATGCTGCCAAGGAATGATGGTTAGGTGAACTGCTCGTCTTAAATAACTGAAATACTGTTGAAACGGTCATTAAATTCATAAAAACTTAAAATCTAATACAAGAATGATTAACTGAGCCTCTCTCTCCATTCCGATAACTGAGCCTCTCTCTCCAGGAATGGGTGCCAGAATGTAAGTAAAGAAAACATGTTACATTTGTCAAAAAATATACAGTGTATCAGAACATAAAATGACAATTTAAATGTGTGAATAATGCGTTTACAAACAATGCCTATATATTTTCAGCGGGAAACTCCACCAGGAAAGCTGAAAACTTTAAAGAGTTCTTTGAAAGTTGAAAGCAAATACTCAGTGACTCTTAAAGGTAAGATAAAATATGATTTAGGAATGAAAAAAACATCTCTTTGTTGAAGATCTTATTCTGTACTTGTCAGTCATTTTTACACATTAAAGAAAAACTTACCGGTAATGTTCAATGGGCCTACCAAGTGATTCATTTCTTGATCTGTATACTTTGTGTATTAATTCATTATTGTTCTGTTGGTTCTTAAATTTTTTTACTGGTGTCGCACTTAAAAAGTTATTTTGCAGTTGAATGAGACTAAATTTGAATCGTTGTCATCGTGTCATGGTCCGTATGCATTAGAATGATATTTTAATTGCTTTACAGATTATGGTGCTCAGCATGAGAAAACTGAAACATTGGAAGAATATGTTGGTTCAGCAAAGTCTCCATGGCATTTAGATTACAGCTGGTCCCAGGAGGCCAGACAGCTCCGTGAAATTTCTGTCAAATCCCCGTGGCTCATTGATGATAATTTTGTACTTAGTTACTTCAAAACTCTGAGGATTGTTGGTAAAAATGTAGGTAGAATAGTTCTTGAAATCGATTTATACATGAATTTTTTTACACTAGTCAAAAAGCACATGGTTTGATATCTTTATTTTGTTAGCAATTCCAGGTATACTTAAAGTCCCTTTACAAAATTTTCTCTTCTTTGTAAAGACAGCTTTTTTATCTACAATATAGTTAGAATTATGCATTATTGATTATCTTGCTGTTTCTGTGTCTGATATTGAAGGCTGCTGTTTTTGTCCTTTCAAAACATTATTGTTTGACATTTATGTTATATTACTCTCTATACTTTGATGACTCATTGAAATGCTGTAGTACAAACAAAGTCAGAATGTTCTGCATAATAATTTTGGAGTACAGTTGAACCTGTCTTAGTGGTCACCCATGTTAAAGAGCTGTTTGCTATAAACAGCCAGTCAGCTTAACTTTCCAAATCAACTTTTTGTTCTAATTTCAACTTGTCTTAGACAGCGACCTTCCTTAACCTTTAGCCTGCTGGTGGCAAGTGATTCTGCCTTTGCGACCAGTGCAGACCTAGATCAGCCTGCACCTCCGTGCAGGCTGATCATGGTCTACACTGTTTGCTATTCAGTCAGTAAATTTTCAGTGAACAACCCTTTGAATAATAAATGGTGTTGTCCAAATTGAATGATGGACAAATCCATTTTAGGAATTTAGCAGGCTTAAGGTTAAGCAGCCAGATTGTGCAGTTCCATTAGCTGCTGTATACATGTTGGCTTTTTAAGTGTTTCATTTGTTTATTACAATTGCAGGTTACATACATTGATTCCAACTTATTAAAGTTCAAGAACCTTGAAGAGCTCACACTAAGTTGTAACCTCATATCTGAAATAGATTCAAGATGTTTGCCATCAAATCTCAAGGTTTGTGTTCCAAGCATAACTTCAGTTGTTTCTTTTAATTTCTGAATTTTATCTAAAGGTATGTTAAAAAAGATGAAACTTAAAATGTTAATGTTATTCAGCAGGGATTTTTTTACCGTTTAGAAACTGGGGCCTATTCATTTGGGAAAAATGGTGCGTAAAACCTGAAAATTGGGAAATACAAAAAATAAGTTTTACCATCATACAACCTTTATTTCAGCATTGTTATTGTTTGATGTCATATTACAAGTCTTTTGTTTTATATTTTTTGTCTTTTAAATTTTCTGGTATTTCTTCAGTGAGAAACTCGCAGACACTCAATGGTCAGTAAAATTTTGGGAAATTTAAACCTAAGAATTGGGAAAATAAGCAATTTTTTGCAATTGGGATGGGGCACATGTTCGGCCCTAAAATCAGACTTAAAAAATCCCTGTTCAGATTCCAGAAATTTGTTACTAGAAATGTTATTTTAAAATTTGTTAAACTCAAAGGCTAGTTTTATCAAGCCGTCGTAATTATTTTGTGTTATATGCCAGTTTACCAAAGACTGGTTTTTAGTTTCTGATAATCTAGTTACATTTTTAGGCTTAATAAAATTTATACTTATGTCTGTTAACAGAATGACATTATGAATTTCAAAAGTGTACAAAAATATATGCCGATAGTTTCGGTTTACATGTAGTTTTATTGTATGTAGCATAATGTTACATATTTTTCTTAAAATAACCTTTTCTTAATGGAGAACTATACTTATAGGAAAGCACAACTATAAAGGTATTTGATATTTATCCTGTTTTGCATAGGAAAGTTATACATAAATTGATTAGCCTATACAGCTTGGAATTTATTATTATATCAGTAGATCAATGCTTTATTAGTCTATAGTTACTGTCAATATTATAGTCAAACTTCGTTAACTTGATCTCGACGGGACCAGCAAAATTTGTTTGAGTGATCAAACAAAATTCATTATACAGGGATTTTTACGGGACCTGAGAATGAGTAAGTGAAAAGGATGGTGTACGAATTATCCGAGTTTGAGTGAACGAAGTTTGACTGTACATATTAAAACATACAAATAAATGTTATACCATATTATTGTGACAAATAGTAAAGTAATGAAATAGCTCGGTTGAGGTTTATTTGTGAGTTATTTTATTTCACTTGACAAGTCTGATTGTATGCATTATTCAAGCCGTAGCCAGGTTATAGTGTCACCTCTCTGAGGCAGTGTCAGCAATGGCAGCTCTGACCAATCTACCAACTGCATATTACAACAACCCTCGGAAAATGTGGGTAAATAATGCTGATATACATGATGGCTTCAGCAGCCACCAGTCACACTACAAACATATATATGAACTATATGAAATGAAACCTATTTCAAAGCATGCAAATATTGCATAGCAGTGTGGTGTCAATAACAAAAGTCAGTCTTAAAAACAGACTTGAACAGATTTGATTATTTTGAAATAAGTACATATAGACTCCATGTATTATGAATTTAGGTTTTGGAAGCATGTGCAAATGAAGTAAGTGATCTGTCTTCACTTTGTGCGAAACCACCAAAACTGATACACCTTGGACTGGGCTACAACAAACTCTCATTCATTGGTGATTATTTGACTGGACAATATTGGTAAGAATTTTAGATTGATTGATTCTGTGAAAACATTTATATGTTTAACATATAGGTGAAAAATAACTTCACATCAGAAACTGACTCAGCTTCAGAATGAGTTTATATAGAAATGTTCCTTGGGTGACATTTTATGAAGAATGTTCAAATTATTCCTACTGATTAAAAGCAAAGTTACCAAGGGCCATGGTGACTTTTCTGTATATAAAATTTACATATAATAAATTATGAGGATTCTCCCAAAAAATCAAAAACTCTTGCATTTTTACTGATACATGTCTGATTGTAATTAATCTGCACACATATATTGTGCCTATTTCAAAGAATCAAGAAAAGTCTTTAAAGAAAAAAATAACTTTACGAAAAATGTTTTTGAGCTTTTATTCAGGTTCGATACATGTATGGGATGCATCCCACACGTCACAACAATATACAACTTGTGTTCCATCTTCAAACTGTTGTAACAACAGGGATGTTTTTAGATGACCCCTTTTCAAGCATTAAAACACATTAAAGATTTGAATTTGAATAAAGTAGTAATAATTGTTATTATCTGTATATATGCAGGCCACAGCTGCTTTCACTGGACCTGAGCAACAATAATTTGAGTGATCTTTTGGATGTTGTTCGTAAACTTAGCTCACTTCCAAAGTTGAGAAATCTTGTGCTCCAAGGAAATCCACTATCAGTAAGTAAACAGATTCTGTCTAATAAAAGAGCTTTTATCAAGCTTTCTTTGAAATGTCAATCCATTGTGAACTTTTATAGAGCTTTCCTTCAATCCATTGTGAGCTTTTATAGAGCTTTCCTTCAATCCATTGTGAGCTTTTATAGAGCTTTCCTTCAATCCATTGTGAGCTTTTATAGAGCTTTCTTTCAATCCATTGTGAGTTTTTATTAAGCTTTATTTGAAATATCAACTTAGAGTAAGAACTTTTAGCATGCTTTAACTGAAATATCAACCCAGTATATTTATTTATTTATTTTGTTGGGTTTAACATAGCACCGACACAATGGGTCATATGGCAACTTTTCACCTTTGATGGTGGAGGAAGACCCCCAGGTGCCCCATCCTGCATTATTTCATCAGGAGCGGGCACCTGCATAGAACAACTGACCTTCCGTAAGCCGAGGCTAGAACCCACATCAATGAGGGGCAAGTGATTTGAAGTCCATGACCTTAACCACTCAGCCACGGAGGACCCCCCCCCCCCAAACCCAGTATAAGATTCTATCAAGCATATGTATTTTTGATATATCTGACATGTGAGAGCTTTTATTTGAAATGACATTACTCTAAGTGCATTTTTTTAAGCTTTATTTTTAAGTGTCTCAACAATAATTGCTTATAGGGAAAAGCTGTTATAGTTGACATACATGTGACCACCTGTATTAAGCGATGTTTTTTTATTAAGTGACTGCTTGAAATCCTGAATGTTTTTACTATATAAATACATCCCTTTAAATGACATTTTTGTTACCTAACCAGCGACCACATGAAACAGGCCACTGGAACTAAAATTGCCTGCAAAAGTATCTATTAAACGACCTTGTATGAATCTTCTCGCAGCCATCTCATTGCCAATATATACAATAAGCCTTTTAAAAAGTCAACTGTAATAAGTGTTTGGTATCTTAAAACAAATCTTGAACAATATCTATCACAGTTTTAAACTAAAATATTTCTTGTCTCGAAATTTTCCAAATCTGTTAAGAAACCATTCTGTTAAGAGACACCCTTTTTTGCGCTACCTTGGATGGTCTCCTAATACAATATCGAATGTATATATTTTCTTTTTCAGCTGATACCTGGTTACCGTGGTTACACTGTTGACAGTCTACGGAAACTGAGTATACTTGATGACATCATGATATCTGCAGATGAACGACACTATTTTAAAGGCTTGGCTAGAAGAAGAGGTATAACTCCATTTGACTTTCTTATTTTCCCAGGAAGCAAAACTTGAATGATTCAGAAAAAAATCAGACTTCTTATTGAGCTGGAATAAATTTGTTTATATGTAAGCAAGTTCCACAAATGTCTTAGACAGTCTTAATATAAGGAGGCATTTTTAAATGTATTAAAAGTTCAATATCAAGGTACCAAGAGTGTACTCTTTTATCACATAGACTCTGGAAATTTTTTTTTTTTCTTATGGTCTCATTTGTAAGACTTAAAAGCCTTTAAAGTTTCAAATGATTGTATTTAAAAGATATTATATTGCAGTTAGAGTGTTTTGATTAATGTAAACATGGTAAAGAGGATAAGCTACTGAATGATTTTTTGCAAAGGAGTGAATTCTTTGGTGTGGGGTACTTCTGATTTGGAGCATTTAATTCATTAAGACAAATTTCTGTTATATATTATTTTAGTTCTGATGTCTAACATTTTAGATACAGTGAAACATTGGCCTGACCACTTAGCTTGATAGGGAGAGCACAGATCTACGGATCACAGGGCCGTAAGTTCAATCCAAGGGTGGGGTGTATGTTCTCCGTGAGAATTTGATAAAAGTCATTGTGTCTGAAACCATTGGTCCTCCACCTCTGATAGGTGTGGGAAAGTTGGCAGGTACTTGGGTTACTTTAGGTTTGTACTGGTACAGAATCCAGAAACACTGGTTAGGTTAACTGCCTGCTGTTACATATTAAACTGAAATACTGTTGAAAAAATAGGCGTTAAATCCAAAACAAACAAACAAAAGCGAAGCATTGCTGACTCGGGCATCAGTGACTCAAGCACTAGCTCTTACATGTGCTATCAGTGTGGTCCAATGAAATAGTTTTTCAGTTGCTTTGCTTTTATTTTCAGAGCATATTTTGGATGAAGCTAAAGTTCTGCTGAGTGTTAGCTATATCAAAGGTATACCTGTGCCAGATGAAATCAAGGTTTGTGCTTGTCTTATAAATTATAATGTAAAAGATGATAGTAAATTTTTCCATTTTTCACCAATTTTTTTTCAGATTTTGACTTTGAAAAATCTTATTTTTTTGACCGCCTATTAGACAGGGAGGCGACTTCAGACATGAAATAGTTAAATTTCCCTGTCTTAAAGGCTAGTAAATACGATAGTAAATATTCTGAAAGAAATATATTTTTGCAACATTTTTTGAATTTTTTGTAGTAAGTACTACTGTCACATATAAATAGCAAATTTGATTACTAAGTTACATCACTTAACCATATACTGTGAAATCTTTTAGTTTCATGGACATGAAATTTCATGGTTTTTGGCAAAAATGGCTATTTCAAGGGAATATAAATTCATGGTTTTCCACATTTAAAGATATTTAAAGATAAATTGAATGGAATTAAATCCATAAAATCCATGAAAATTAGTTCCCCATGAAATTTAGTGATTTCAGAGTAAGCAGTTTAATGTAAAGTCAATCTGTGCTTATTGTTAACTGTGTCTCAAAAAAGTTCGGAGATGATTCTTATATATCTGTGATCACAAAGAAAGCAACTCCTGCCTCAGGTAGCTATATATCTATCAGGTACATATATTGGTAAAGCATCCAGCTATTAGTCTTGCACTGTCATCATTGAGAAAAAGATAGAGAAAATTGCTTACAACATTATATTAAATCATAGTTTGTTCCACTGTTAAGACAAAAAGGATATATTCATGTGTGTATGATTTTACTTTGCATCATTGACAGCTTTAATTATTTACTGAAAATCATTTAAATTTAACAATTCAGTTAAAAAAGTGAATTAGTGAAGATACTTGCATTTATGCTTGAAACAAAACTTCACATTTCCAAACAGGTGTTATATTACATCACTTTATGGAGTAGAGAAGGCATAGTTATTTTGACCTCTAGCACTATGACTACATCAAGTATTTACTGTAAATTTTGGTCATTTTAATTGTTTGCTTTAATCTCCCAGAATCCTGAAGACCAGCCAGAGTTCCCTGTGATAGAAAGAAAATATTTTGTACAATTTATGTTTCTGGAAGACCAAACTTTGAAGTTTGAAGGTCAGCACATGGCTAGAGAGGATGAACTGGGAGAAATCACTGAAATCTCAGGATATCCCACAGACAGAACAGAGCTAACTGAGACTGCTGAGATGGTAAGAGCTAATATGCAACATTTGGAGTTTGACTTACAATAATAGACAGAATTTTTTGAGTGATGTCAAGGGACAAAAATTTCACTGTTTTGCTTGTATTGACAAGTAGGAATGGCTTAAGGACAAGTGGAATTTTCTGTTAGGTCGTTCGGCAGGACAAGTGCCTTTTTCCGGTGGATATCAGTAATACAGTTAATGTTCCAAATAAATGGAGCAGTGCTTCCATAATGCCTTTGTTTATCAGCTGTTTATTACTGATTCCACATGTATCATCCATCTAAAACAGGTACCTGTGTGTTTTTATGATGCATATGACGTAAAACAGGCATCAGTTTCTTCACCGTCACAGTGTATAAGCATCGTCTACAAAAAAGTGTCGGACACCAGAAAATTGCAAGACAAATGAACTCAGGATGGGTAACAATTGTAAGTCACTAGTCCTGCAGGACGAGTTGTCTCTGAAAACAATTGTATCCCTTGGATGTTTTACTTTATGCAGCTTTGTATGATTATGCATCCAACAACTACAAAATACCAAAGTAAGCAGTCTAACTGTGCTATAAACAAAGTTATGGTGCATTAAATACCATATACATGTATATGCTAGATTGAGCATTCTTTGTTGATTTAAATGAAAAGCCTACTAAGATGTTTTGTCCTGAATTGCTCAAAGGGTAGGGATTTACCATGTTTAGATCTTCTAATTGTTTAATTTAGCAGTCAACTGTTGGAGACCCCACATTGGTAGAGAAGAATGTCCTGTTTACACAGGAGCCACATGTCACACATACCATTGATAACACAGGTGAGTTATTTATACCATCCTTACACAAATATATGGATTTCATGGTTCAGAGCCTTTAAATGAATCGTAAAAGGTCACTGATTTTGGGGTCAGTGGAGCAAAGGTCAAGGTTACTCTTACCTTTGGTACAATAGCTGTTTCCTCTAAATATGATCTTGAGAAGGCCTTGACCTTCAACCCTCAAAATTGTCAAGCACATTGTCAGAGGGCAGTAAACGATCCCTTACTTATAATTTAGATGTTAGGTCACAGTGACAGTTGATACAAAGAGAACTTTCACCATGGGCCACTCTTGATTTTGATGTTTCTTAATTAAAGGTCATTTTCGTGCAAAGTGATCAGATGGTTGTATTTTGTTATGGTGCTGAACATACATCTGTCTGTTTGCAAATCATTGCCTACTTCAGAATGCTTCTTAGACTTCATAGGCACATTGCTTTAGGCGTATTTAACTCCACACAGCAGACCTCTTGTCTGTATTTTCAAAATTGCATCTATTGTTTTCTGTAAAGTTCACTTTTGTGTCAGTTGGCAATTATTTCTGAAGAGTTGAGCATGCTGTTCTTTAAAAGTTTGTATTATTTATGAATATTACAAGGGAACTTTATTATACTCCCATGAAAAAAAATACATGGGAGTGACATTGGAGTCATGCATGCAGTGATTCATTTTGAAATCTGAATATACGAGTCCAAGGGACTCACATATTTTGAAACAATGAGTCCCAGCCAGTGAGTAATGAGTCATGCAAGTTGAAAAAGGAACTAAATTAATTTAATTTAAAGTAAATAAATTCACTGAAAATGTCAGTGATTCTGTTTTCTTATCTTTGTAAACTTTGTGAATCTAATGTGATTAAACTGCAAATTAAAGTTTTTTTCACTCTTGCAATGATTGTCCAAACCAAGAAAACCCTTTAAATATGAATACAATTAGATTCTAATTAAAAATGCTAATTCCCATATCAGCAGAAAATAAATCAAGCTCCCAGCGCTAATGCACTCAAAGTCAGTCACTTTAAATAACAAGTATGTGGATTAAATACATGTCAATAGCAGTGACATTACTATGACATCAATCCAATGCTGTCTTCTTTGATCTGCTGGTGTCTCTTTGATCTGCTGGTGTGGGCTCACATCAAAAGAAACAGTTGTCAAACATGTTTAACCCAATTTCTAGCTAAATTTGATGCGTCAAAAATTTGGGTAAATTTCAGTTACGTTATTTTAATCTCAGAAAGTGTCAGTGATAAAATTATGTTTCTAAAGTCTTGGTTTTGAAAAATATGAGTAAAATTAAGTGGATTTAAGGAAATTATTCAGCCAGTCAAGGTAATATACTTTCTAAAGGTCAAAAATGCATGTGTAAGCTAATGTACCGGTAATATAAATCTCTACTACTTTGTTTATCAGCAGTCAGTTTACAAAACAAGTGTCACCTTCGCACTTCTCGGTAATCTGAAGTAGGCGGAGCTTAAATTATGCCATCGTATATTCCTGTCAAGTGTCAACAGGCTGATAGCGGATAACTGGTGGAGTGTGGATAAAAAAAATTGGGCGACTTGAATTTTGCTTTGATGTTAGATTAGAGCGAAGTGGGGACCTACAAAGCGACTATTTCGCTCAAGTCGCTCTCTAGCTCAAGCCCTATGCTTTACAAATCGAACAGTGATAAGGTAATTGTTTGCGTCCCGCGGCTGCACACATTTTAAATTAACGCGTCCCCCATGAAAAATACGCGTCTTTGACGCAGGACGCACGGCAAAATGAATCACTGTGCATGTCAGTTAGTCCATCTTTGCATTTTTCTTTTTTGTTGCTCTGTATCTTTTAAACTGCTGTCATCAATTGTTTGAATTATCATGATGCTGATACAGCACACATCTTTGGCCACTAGGTCAAAAATGAAGACTACACTTGGAGGTCAAATGTCAGTTAGCTTTATTTTATGTCTACGTACCACTAGACATAATTTTCATAAAACTTTCCTAAATTATCAAGAGAGTGCAAGAAACCTGGTCACTTGGTCCAAGGTCAAGGTCTTACTTGGAAGTCAAAGGTTATGAAACACATCATTTTGCCTTACCTGCATGAAAGCAATGTCTGGTGGGTGTTAATCACCTTCAGTAATAGATCTTGTTTGATTTTAGGTGATGCGGTTGTTCCAGAGACAACTCAAGACTTGAAGGATGAAAAGAAGGAGGAGACGGAGACAGAAGTCAGAACAGTCAAGGTAGCAAACTTTTAAATGCATTTATAGTCAAACTTTATTTTATCAAAGTCAACAAGACCTGCAAAATTTGTTTGCATTATCTGTAGTTCAAGCTATCAAACAATATACATTATATAGAGGTTTTACTGGGACTTGGCCATGAGTTCAAGTGAAGGGTGGTACTCGAATTATCTGAGTTTTAGCGAACAAAGTTTAACTGTATAATGGGGGAAATTTTAGATCTTTATTTATAGGGAAAAAACTACCAAACGTAACAAACATCTCTTTTAGAAGCAGTTGTACTTAACATTATATGTTTCATAAGCCTATGGTGCTGCAAATGAAGAATAATGTGCACACTTTTTTTATACAAGATAGTTCTGCAAGAACTATTCTAACAACAAATTATTGTGCAGTAGACAGTTTCTAACTTAAAAGCAACAATCTAGGAAGAAACCATTGTACCTGGTTACTATCCAATACTTTTATAAAACTAGTTTTAGGAATAATTTTAAATATTCTTTTTTTAATTTCTTCATTTTTATAGACTGCACCTGTAGATTCAGAGAAGCATGTCTGGGCAGAGGAAGTTGAGTGTAACTGGTCACAGGCAGTGGTACGAGACGATCTGCTATTGTTGAGAGATTTCTTCAAGCAAGGCATGCAGATTTCTGTTGTAGAAGAAATGGTATGCATTGCACTTATTTTTCACTTGATAATGTATATGAAATGTGTTCTTTTTTGTTGCGTAGGAATGGGGTTCAGGAATAGATAAAAGGAAAAACAGTTTCACATAATATTCTTTAAATCTTGTTTTAATTAATGTTGAAGTTTTCTTAGAGTATATTAAAGAATTGGGTCTATAATGACAATTAGCAAATGTATGTGAGTAAGGGACCTCCTTGGCAGAGTTGTTAAGGCCACTGACTTCAAATCAGTTGCCCCACACCAATGTGGGTACGAGCCTTACTTGGGGCGTTGAATTCTTCATGTGAGGAAGCCATCCAGCTGGCTTACGGAAAGTCAGTGGTTCTACCCAGGTACCTGCTCATGATTAAATAATGCATTGAGGGGCATCTGGGGTCTTTCTCCATCGTCAAAGCTGGAAAGTCAAAACAAAAATCATACGCGAGTTTGGCATTCTTTGGGTTTTACGTAAAGCCATGAGTGCATCTAGCTATATTTACTTCTGAAGAATGCTGAATGGCCCAACAAGAACAAGTAATCACACAGATTTTGTTGAGTATTATTACGGGTATACTACCTTAAGGCAGAATATATTCATGAGAGTACAGTGAAACCTGTATTAAACAGCCAATCATGGAAGCAATACAATCTGCTGAAGATGGCGGGGAGGGGGGGGGGGGGGGGGGGGCTGCTAAATAAAAAGTTAAAGCTACTATAGATGTAATCATACTGTTTCCATAATAAACTCAGATTTACTCAGACAGAGGAGATCAATGGAAATTTGTTATGGAATAACATGGAGACACATCCAAAATAACAGATTTTGAAGTATATTTTCTGTCGGACTATAGGTATAGGAATAATAAATATTTTCATATTTTTTTTATTTTTTTTTTGACAAGTGTATTTTTAACAAAAAAATCTAGCTTCATATATGAATTCAGTTGACAGTGAGTAAAACATAAATTATGTGTTTTAGAGATGACATATTTGTCTTAAACGATGTACACGTTTTATATTGAACATGCTTTTAAATCATGATCTGGGTATTTATTTACAGTTCATTTAGTAACTATGTGTATACTTGATTAACTATTCAGCCGTTTATTTCAGACGTTAAGCTATCCTGTGATTCCAGAGGAAACCGAGGAAGTGGCTAGCACTAAGGTGTAGTAAATGCACCGTTGTTTCCACAAAATTGTTATTTTTATAACTTTCTGTTTGTAACCAATAATTTAATTGTTCTTGGATTATATATACATGAGCAGGCTTTAATTTGTACAAAAGTCAGCCAGAATTCAAAATTGAATACATAAAAACAATGTTACAATTCAGTTTGTTGAGAAGAAAAAGAGTTCACAGAATATTCGTCTTAGCATCTTTTTAAATAAACATCTTTTAGTATTTGGAACACCTTGTATTTTAGTGTTTGTTAAAACAATATACATGTAGGAATAGTAAATATGCAGGAACATGTAGATGTAAATGAGATAATTCATCTAAATAAATTTGGACAAATCTGCTCATTTATATATAGGGTGACCATGTTAATTGTCCATTCTTCATTTATTTCAAAGATTAATTGTAATTATATGTTGCCTGGAAATAGAGTCTAGATTTACAACATTGCAGCAAAATTAGTTTATATACACATTGCAAATACATGATGTGTAGTTTTTATTGGTATTATATGTCACAATTCCCTGCAGTTTCATATCACCTGTAAAATGCAGAATGAATGACTTTTTCTGACCTGCCAACCCACATATGTTTGAAGTAAACAAGACATTCAAGACAAAATTGGGAAATCATCCAAAATGATTCTATTTTCAAGACAACATATCTCCATTTAGAGACTATTAAAACTCTGTTCCATTTTTATCACTACTAAGCAGATGCTAATATTGTCTTATACATCAAATAATACTTGGTATTTGGTCATTTTAATACGTAAGTTTTACACGTAACCCTACCAGAACTAAGTACCATATAGCACATTGCGCTGTCAATGCATTAATTGTCTCACACTTATTAATTTCCCTTTCTTAACATTTTATCAAACATTGTTGTAGATTTCTGTTCTGGGTGAATTTTCCTTATTATTCTCACCCACCAAAAGGTCAAGTGATATAATTATGGAAATGGTCCCTCTCTTTTGACTGTGCGTGTGTGTGACTGTCCTTAATGCCTTTGTCCGTAGTATAGCTCCAAAACTATTGAAGGGGTGTGTTTACCTTGCCTTGTTAAAAGTACTTTGGGGTCTAAGGGATTTTATTCAAACTGCGTACAAAAAGTGAGGACATGAAGGGGAAGTGCATTGTACAAAAACTTTTACCTTGCTTACTTTTTAAAATTTTCTTTTATTTCATTTATATACTACAGTCTCTTTTGGAGCAGAACCCTATAACTATGACAAAGAGTTTTACGTAACAAACAACAGAAAAGTTGCTCCTTTATAATAAGATAATTTCAGAAATGTGAATCTATATCCGGTTGAGAAAACAACAAAGACTAAGTATTAGGATATCTTAAAATGACTGAATATTCGCTGCCCTCTTTTTGATGAAATCTTTATGAGCTAATAATTATCTGAAGAAGAAAAAACATCTGTGGGTGAGGTGAGGGAAGCGGGTAGAGGAGGTAACAGAAAATTTTACACTTGCTCTTAAATAAGTAATTGTCTGTTTGATTGAAATGGCAAAATGATTTTTTTTATTCAAAGTTGTGTTTATATTGTATTGTAAATAAGCAGGAAGGTCTAATACGGGGAGTAGAAACTCCGTATAAACCAGTACATTTATCTGTATTATGCTGTCGTCCATACCTGTAAATATCGACCAGTCGTTAGCGATCGATATTTTGTTTTCGCCACTATCGATCAGCATGTAATTAGCATATTACCTCATGTTAATCATGGAGCTATAACACTTATTGTTCAAAGGGTTTAACAGTCACATTTTAAGTGGTGATAATTAGATGATCAGAGATTGATCTAAAGGGATTCTGAAGCAAAAACAGCATGCGACTGCATGTAGTGATATGCTTAATTATTATGAATTAACTCGAGCTCACTTCCCTGAAGAAATATTTTACCACGTAACTTCAAACCTTTATCAAAGGGCCGATTTTTGTTGGATTTGAATAAAAAAAAGGAAAATAACAGAAAGCTGACACTTTTCTTAATCTTGTAGAGCCATAATTATAATTATTGTTTATAATGTCAGATTTCTACATACAGAAACAAACATTCTTCTTGAACGTAGGGAATGTGTCAAACGAAATTGTTGTTTAAACTCCAAAATTAGTTTAATAAATTTAATCTTAAAACTGATGTGTGAAAAATACAATGTATTTAAATTAAAATAACAATATTTTTTAAAAAAAAAAAGGCCGACAACGAAGTGACATTTAGTATTCCAAACTTTTAGATAAAACTGCAGAAAATCATCTAGGTTTAACACGCATTTAAATGGTGAAGAACAGAGCAATATCATAAACAAATATTTTCAGGCAACAGTTTACAGTTTTGACTTGCTATTTTCATTAAAATATGTCCTAATTTTTTTGTTCTAAATACTCTGAATCAACAAGGCAAATATCATGTAAAAAACGACATCTTTCTCTCTGGGTAAGACAAGTCTAGATTTAGCCATTTTCACAGGGCGAAAAGTAACATTATAATGTAGATATTTTCCATTTAAAAACAGATGCAGGCAATAATTTCATTGCAGAACTTTTGTTTTCAACAAAAAATTCAACAAATGCTTTCCCAGATTTTCACTGAAAGGACGAGTTAAACTGTAAGACGTAAGTGTTTGAGTAATAGCAGAATAACCTACGGCATACGCTTCGATTGGACGACAGCATAAGATAAGATAAATGCCGGTTTCCAGTCCCCGTATCAGTTGTTCCAGAAATAAGTAACTTTTAATCTCAACTGTAAAAAAATCAAGCAAAACTAATTATTTTAGGATGATGTTCCTCAGGTACCATTTTGTTGTAGATTTTGTACAGTATGCCATGGTTATGGTGTATTTAATCTAGACATTTTACCAGCTTCAAATAACTATAATGTTTGTATCTTTTGTGAATTGAAGAGATTAGATTAAACAGAAAAGTTTGGCTTCATTTGAAATACGTCTCGTTGGTTTGCTTTGGCATTCTGTGTACCTGTATTTGAAATGCTTTGTTTGGCTTATTGCCCCTTGTTTTCAGGATATTAATTGACCAGTTTGTCTCAGTTTTTACCCAAGTATAACATAGAACATCCCTATCTAAGGACTTAATTTGTTTATCTGGCAGACATACAATTTTTGAAAAAGATAGTCGGCCCTGTCTGGATCCTGTCTGGCAGATATATTGGACCCAGTCTGACAGAGTTACCGGACTTGTCTACCTTTAAATTCCAAACATTAAAGTACTTTAGTGTGCCAATTTATTGACTTCATTGACTTAAATCACATAAAAACCATTAAAAATGATACGATTAAAAGTCTTTGCTTCTTTTTTGTCTTTGCTGTCAAGGTTTCAATTTGCAACTTAATTATCATCATTGGATTATCCAAAATTTAGTCTGTTCTGGTAGATGCAGACAAATTCTCATTTTACACTTTGTTTTATCTTGTTTCTATAAAACATTTTTTTGTTGTTGATTTTTTGTTTGGTTGAAGTGTTTGTACACTGTTTTTGCTAGATATTTAATGTAGTATTTGTAATATTACACTAAATCGTAAGACTTGAATTTTAAGCATCTTTTAAGATTTCTCTAATAGCAATTTTTCAAATAGCTCCTGGTGTGTGTATATTATATAATATATAGTCTAAACTCTTTTTTTTTTGTAGAAGTTTTATTTGTAGGAATTTGTTTTTAACATGGTGACTAACTCTTTCTGAAATAGAAATTAAAAAAGATATATTCAGTTGTCTACCATATATCAAATAGATTTTGTTGATTTGAAATATGAACAGATTTTATTGTATGTAACAGAGAAAAGGTTCCAGTCGAATGAGTAGAACAAGTAGGATGAGTCAGGCATCAAAAGGGTCAAAAACACTGCAAAAATCGCAAAAACCGGTACAGTACAGACATTACTTAGAGTGGCAAGATCTGTAGCTGTGCAAATATATTTAGTTTATAGTGTGAGTGGAACAGGGCTATGCACGTTTTTCAGATATATCACATCTTTTGAGTCTTTCTGATTATAGTCATTGCAGGTTAGAGGGTATCAGCACATCAGGCATTAAAATTTAATGAAATAATTGTATTTTACAATCAAATTTTGTTATCTTGAACTTGATGGGACCAGCAAATTTTGTTTGAGTTATAGGTTGATCGAGCCATTGAACAAAAAACATTATATAAGTACTTCGCTGGGACCTGACAAGGAGTTCAAGTGAAAGTTGGTGTTCAAATGATCCCAGTTCAAACAAACTAAGTTTGACTGTTGTTTAATATAAAATAAATTACAACAAGGAGAATAGGTTACGAGAATGAAACTGTATCAAAATTGGGATTTTTAGTGAGGTATGAATATGATTATGTAAATTCCACATCTGTACCACACTTTGTAAGGTACACTTGAAACAAGCCTCCTTTTTTAAAGATTTCTGCTTATGATTGATAGGCAGTGTGATTGCATGAATGTTGTGAAAATAGAATAAAATAGAATGAATTAAAGCTTAGATATTGTTTAAAAACTTATCTAAATATCCATGTAAACACATAATTAATGTACATGCAGGAACACCTGTGCACATATACGTCACTTGAAGTACTTTGAAATATATTTAAGTAGTTACATTTCACAGAAACTTTATATCCTTCTGAACATATTATGGACTTCAGTTTCACCATCCACCACTTCATCTTGCCGAACTGATTTTCTTTGTCTTTACAGGCTCTGCATGATTACATATTTCTGCAGCTTTCCTTTAAAATTTGGAGACCAGTCTTTGAATGTTTATACATATCTATGCCATAGACCCTTAATCGACCAATCAGAGGCTAGAGATGTGAGGATGGTCTCCAGACCTTTCATTTGTACATCGATAGATCATGGATCCCTGTTTGTTAGCATAAATATTTTACAATATAAGACATGAGTTTTACTTGTAGAAGTGAACTTAAGAGATTTTTTATTGGTTTTAATGGTGTAAAACCCATGCTACTGAAACAAGGCATGACAGTAGTGGAGTAAAACCCATGATACTGAAGTAGGGTATTGCAGTAGTGATGTAAAACCCATGCTACTGAAGCAGGGCATCACATTAGTGGAGTAAAACCCAAGGGTATGAAACCCATGCTTCTGACTCAAAGAATCACAGCAGTATCATCAATATCATCATCACCACCACCATCGTCATCATCATCATATAATTATTGTTTTTCAACAGGTGTAAATTGGTTGAAATTATTGCTTAGTAGTTGGACTTTGTATAATACTGGTTGGCTATTTTCAGAATTAGATTGTTCATTAGTACAGGTCTCATCTTTCTTAGAAAGTAAGAGTTTTTCAGGCAAGGTAGCGGGACGTTCCACTTGCTTCTTCCAAATCACAGGTTGCTATAGATTAATTTGTAGATATTTCCATGGTAACCATAAGTCATTTATTGACAATGTTTGCATTGAACAATTCTAGACAGAGGGATACCCAGTTGAAACATCAACACCAGTTGCTGGAAAGGCCAGCGCCAAAGACAAGAAAAAAGAAAAAGAGGAAAAGACAAAAGTAAGCCAAGTAGTTGGTCGAAACTGTTGTTCCGTAGAACATTCATTTATAATTTTTATCTATCTTTTTATTTTGTTTTCCCCAATTTTCCTTTGAACAAAAGCTTTGATGGCTTTAGGTTTGGTTACTTATTTAGGATTATTTTTTATCATTTGTCTTTTCTTAAATGAGCCGTGCCATGAGAAAATCAACATAGTGGGTTTGCGACCAGCATGGATCCAGACCAGCCTGCGCATACGCGCAGTCTGGTCAGGATCCATGCTGTTCGCTAATGGTTTCTCTAATTGCAGTAGGCTTTAAAAGCGAACAGCATTGATCCTGACCAGACTGTGCAGATGCGCAGGCTGGTCTGGATCCATGCTGGTCGCACACCCATTATGTTGGTTTTCTCACGGCACGGCTCAAATGTTGATGTTTTAGTACTCTCCAACCTTTCTGTTGTATTTTAGCATTATTGAAGTAGGTGAAATTTTCTGTCTATTTCTATGATTGCAGGGTGTTATATATATGTAGAAAACTTTCTTTTTGCTGCAGCTTTCACATATAAAACCCCAATTCAGAACTACAAGAAAAGATATCAGCTAAAATGTTGAAATTAAAGGATAAATAGTATGTAAATACACCGATACTTGATTCACTGCATTTCATAGTGTTTACAACAATTTGAGACAATTTTGATTTACAAACAGAAAATGGCAAAGAAATCTATTATTACCAGTTTTATAAAGTGTATGTTCTACCAGTTTGTTTTCAATTTCTCTGTAAGTTGGTCCTTGTGTCACCAAGAATCTGTTCGTGCATTTTTCAACAGACAAACAACTTTATCCATATGAAGCTGGCCGTGATTTTAGAGATTCTGTTGTTGTTTTTTTTAACCTTTCTACAAGACCAATTCTTCTTATTTTCACTTAGTCCGATAAAAATTCTAAAATTCCTGTCTATAAAAAATGTTTGTGTCTAAGCTATTGATTACAGGTCAAGAGGAAGAGATTAAGTATAATACACGATTTAACAATCTTCAACATTGGTGATGGGACGTTTTTGTTTTGCTACCAATGGCTATGTTCCTCTGAAAATGTGTGTGTTGAATTTTAACCGCATTTCTAAAAACGAATGTATGTTAAAGGTGTATCATGATATATTATGCTCAAGTTTCCTGTTTGAAAATGTGAACAATTACTGCTACTAGAATTAGACAGCCTTATGAGCAATCAGTTCGGCTAGAAATAATTTGAGCTGAACCATGAGAAAACCAGCATAGTGCATTTGCGACGAGCATGGATCCAGACAAGCCTGCACATCCGGACAGTCTGGTCAGGATCCATACTGTTCGCCTTCAAAGCCTATAAATGCAATTAGAGAAGCCGTTAGCGAACAGCATGGATCCTGACCAGACTGCATGAATGTGCAGCCTAATCTGGATCCATGCTGGTCACAAATGCACTATGTTGGTTTTCTCATGGCACGGCTCATTCAAAAAACAGACAACACACTTATTTTAGAGTGAACAAGTGCTTTAATTTCATTCTGTTTGCCGTGTTTTCTATCGTATACTTAACTCATTCATGTACCATTACTTAATGTGTCATTTTTGCATTCATACTATTAACATAAAATTATTACACAAGATTTTAATATCCTATAGTACATTTTAAAAGAAGGAATTTCCTGTAAATCAGCTTTAGATTATATGTAAACCATTTTATGATACCTACAAGTTAAATTGTAAATAGGACAATCTTTATCAAGCTAATTTTGTGAAGATACGTCATTTAAAAGAAATGTTACAGTAAGTACCTGTTAACTGTGCTTATTTTAATTACATGTATACCACATAAGAGAGAATAAAGCAGAACAGAACAAATGTTAAGGATGTACATAAAATTAGGGGGAAAAATTGTCCATAATTCTTTTCCAAATAAACATGAAATACATAATCTTTCAGAAAAATAAGCAAAGTGTATACTGGTATTAGGTTTGTAGTACAACTAATTACGCCATATTAATAACTGACTGACTGGTTCCTGTTTCAGGCTGGTGGTAAGGATAAAGGCGGAAATGAAAAAAAGAAGAAAAAGGGGGAACCAGAGCAAGAACTGAAAAAGAACCCGCCCACATACACGACACTCGCAACATGGCACGTGCCACTGGCTGATTTTCTGGAAGGAGAGTTTGAGTTCCAGTCTGTTTTCACGCAAGGCGGGGTAGAGGTCGCATCAACTGTACGGAGTATGGATACAGACTCCGCTAGAAAGGTGCGATTTAAATTACATTCATATTTTTAGATTTTTCTTTAGTTTTAATTAATTTGGATGAATGATTTCTTGAATGAAATTAATGCTAACAGTTTGTTTTCTTTATATCTAGTTGGTTTTTTTTTTAAGCATGTAGACATACAAGGAATTAGCTTGGTATGGGCTGATGTTAGAATAGAAAAGTCTTCCATACAATGTCATATTGATCTTAATGTCACATACTGTAAAATGGAGTTTTCAATAAATCATCTAATGAAATTTTACCTAAATTCATACCAGTTTTCTTGTAGTTCTTTGATAATTTATGAAATGCAGGCATTAAAATCGCGAGGGTCAGGTAGAGGGTCTAGCCGATTGTCCAGAAAAGATGTGAGTAGAGCATGCACAGGGATTGCTACAAATATTGCAAAATATACTCACTAGTGTATATACGGATGTACATATAGATATCATAGGCTGCAAAAAAAATAGAATTGAGTAGAAGTCCGAGATAGTGTTCACTGTTTTCAGTGCATGTAATAATTGCAGTGTAGGTGTGTGTATACATATGTATTTAGTCAGTTTGTGACAGATATAGAATTAGTTGCACAATGACATGTAGATGTTTGAGGTGTGGTATGGGACACCAAACCTTTTATCACGCTGCCCAATAGAATTTGACCTGGATTATTTCAACCAGTTTAACAAATATCTCCAAGGCAGTTTAACCCTTAGCCTGTTAAATTGCTAAAATGGACTGGTCCATCATTCAATTTTGGCAACACCATTTATATTCAAAGGGGTGTCCACAGAAAATTTACTGACTGAATAGCAAACAGAGCAGACCATGATCAGACTGCACGGATGTGCAGGCTGATCTTGGTCTGCACTGGTCGTAAAGGCAGAATCACTTGCTGCCAGCAGGCTAAAGGTTAAACATATTACAGTAACTGTAAGATGTAATTATATATGTGTTTATTGCAGTACAGGAAAAATGTGATATATGTGTTATAATGTCTTGAAATTGTCCCAGAAGATGGAACATGTGATAATATATAACATATCTTACATTTTATTGAGCTGTCTTTAGCATTATTTCGGTTATTCTAGCTTTCTCAATACTTTTGTGACAGCCCTGGATTGTAAATGAAATGTTATGAAATCAACACACAGACAGTGCTTGGAAATTTAGGGTCACTTTTATCAATATACTGAGTGTTGTATTATTTATATCTTTCAATTACATGAAAGGCATTGTTTTTTTCCTTTGCCATCTGGCTGTCTACGTTCAGCTTGTTTGTGCTTCTTAAAAAAAATCTCAGCTGGATTTCAATGAAACTTCACAGGGGAGATAGATGTGATATTTAGTTGTACATATCTTTGGCATGTACAGCCTGGATTATTTTTTTTCAGGGTAATGGCCCTTTAAAGGTTATTGTTTTTGATTTATTCTATACTTTTGATGGGATTTGACAGAAACTTCACAGGTCACATAATAATGATCAGTACCACATCTTGTATACATGTAATAAGTTTTATGGTTGAATGATTAAATTTTGTAACATAGTTATGGCCCTTTGATTATTATACATAGAATCTACAAGAGTAGATTCTTGTCTGCGTTTATTCTGATAAACCACTGGCTGGCTTTCAGTGAAACTTTGCAAGAGTAGTTTCTATGAAGCCGAGCTATGCATGTCATTGGCACATCCCCCTTAAATATTTTTTTGCAGATTATTGCCTCTTAAATGTCATGTTTTAATAGAAATTGTCGGATTGCTTGGGATTTAAATTAATGCTCCCAGGAGCCTTGTTGCATATTATGATATATTATTGTTTTTTTAGCTCATCTGATTTTTTTAAAAAAAATGATGAGTTATTGTCATCACTTGAGCGGTTGTCGGCGTCGGCGTCGGCGTCGGCGTCGGTGTCGGCGTCGGCGTCTGCGTCGGCGTTGCCTGGTTAAGTTTTATGTTTAGGTCAGCTTTTCTCCTAAACTATCAAAGCTATTGCTTTGAAACTTGGAATACTTGTTCACCATCATAAGCTGACCCTGTATAGCAAGAAACATAACTCCATCTTGCTTTTTGCAAGATTTATGGCCCCTTTTGTACTTAGAAAATATCAGATTTCTTGGTTAAGTTTTATGTTTAGGTCAACTTTTCTCCCAAACTGTCAAAGCTATTGCTTTGAAACTTGGAATACTTGTTCACCATCATAAGCTGACCCTGTACAGCAAGAAACATAACTCCATCTTGCTTTTTGCAAGATTTATTGCCCCTTTTGGACTTAGAAAATCAGTTTTCTTGGTTAAGTTTTATGTTTAGGTCAGCTTTTATCCTAAACTATCAAAGCTATTGCTTTAAAACTTGCAACACTTGTTCACCATCATAAGTTGACCCTGTACAGCAAGAAACATAACTCCATCCTGCTTTTTGTAAGATTTATGGCCCCTTTTGGACTTAGAAAATATCAGATTTCTTGGTTAAGTTTTATGTTTAGGTCAACTTTTTCTCTTAAACTATCAAAGCTATTGCTTTGAAACTTGCAACACTTGTTCACCATCATAAGCTGACCCTTTACAGCAAGCAGCATAACTCCATCCTGATTTTTGCAATAATTATTGCCCCTTTTGGACTTAAAAATCATTTTCTTGGTTGAGTATTATGTTTAAGTCAACTTTTCTCATAAACTATCAAAGCTATTGCTTTAAAACTTGCAACAGTTTTTCACCATCATAAGTGGACACTGTACATCAAGAAACATAACTCTATCCTGCTTTTTGCAAGAATGATGGCCCTTTTTAGACTTAGAAAATCATGGGTAGGACAATATTTCTATTACACAAAAAAAATCAGATGAACGTCAGCACCCGCAAGGCGGTGCTCTTGTTTTTTTTTTTACAGTTGAATGGTTTTTAACTGGGTTATTGTCCTTTGTTTATTATACATTAAATCTATGTAGGGACTGTTGTTCTGGGCTTCATCTCCAAAACTTCCTTTCCAGATTTTAATGAAACTTCACAGGAGTGACTGTCTTGCATGTCTTTGAAAGCCCCCAATTGGATTAGTTTTAGCAGATTTTTGGCCTATCAATGGTCATTTTTGTATAAAGTTAACTGGACTTCTTCTTCTATACTATTGTTTGGACATAAATGAAATTTCACAGGAATGATCAGTAGCACATTCTTTTTCCTGAAAAAAAAAAAAAAAAACTGCTGGGAAAGATTAAATGCATTGGGAGAGGTATGATTAAAAAAAAAAAAAAAAAAAACATCTCTAGTTACATTAATTTTATGAATTCAGCATTCTAGGCTTGGAGATATACCAAGCCTCAGATGTTCCAATATGAAATCAGCCTGTGTAAGAAACTATATAATTCAGATGTGCATGAACTTAGCCAGAGCAGCCAGAGTAGCCAGAACTAACCCTAACCCCTAACCCTAACCCTAACCCCTAACCCTTCTGGCTACTCTAAACCTTTCTAGCTACTCTGGCAGAGTAGCCAGTTAGGGTTAGGGGTTAGGGTTAGTTCTTGCTACTCTGGCTAAGTTCATGCACGTATAATTCAGTTACATGTTTGACACAGTTAAGTTACTTTTACAGTATTGCCATTGCATTTTGTAAATGTGGATTTGTGAATCACCATAACAACTAGGACCTGCAATTTACAGCAAAAAATCATTCATATATATTAATCATTATTAATAAATGGCACTGAATTGTTTTCATGGATTTTGTGGTTGAATGAATCCACAAAATTTAATCTACAAAATTTAATTGAAGTTCCTATTAATTAAACTTAAAAAGTGGAAATCAACAAATTATACCGCAATATAATGGCTGTTTTGGTCTAAAGCACAAAATTTCGAGAGCACTTAAATAAGTGATTTCACAGAAGTTGAATTTTTAAAAAGTTTTGTTTTTATGTAACATAACTTAATTTTGAAAAAGAATTGTATGTACGGAATCTTTCGTGTATATTTGTTGAAAAATATATCCCAAAACAAATTTGATTTGATTTCATTAGAATAAATAATTAAAGACAAATTAAGTTGATACTCTTTTTTTCTTAGAACAACCTGTTTAAGAAGCTGTTCCTTATTTATATGATGGCTCACATTTTCCTCCTCTTTAGATACAGTTAGATTGATTTTGTTGCTGTATCCCTGCACTGTTTTGTTGGTTGTAGTTAATATTCTAAATTCATACTGTATTATGTTAATGTTTTTATTTATAAATATTTAAAAGTACATGTGTACTTGAAAGTAAATGTGGATCTGGGGCCGTATTCATAAAGTATCTTAAGTATAAGTATAAGAAATTGATTATTTACTTAAGTATTACTTAGGTAAGAAATGTATTTTACAGTGGACGAAAACATTAAAAAAGACAACATTAATTTCAGACAGATACAACATGCACAATTATGTTTTAAGTGCTTTTATCTGAAAAACAACATTTTAATGGTACTCACGAATCACAATGCTATTTTGTTTTCTGACTTAAGTCATTTCTTACGTATCTTAAGTTTAAGCTGTTTTATGAATAGGACTTAAGTTTTTATGCCCCTGAAGGGAGGCATATAGTTTTTGAACCGTCTGTCCGTCTGTCGGTCTGTCCGCAATTTTCGTGTCCGGTTCATATCTTTGTCATCCATGGATGGATTTTCAAATAACTTGGCATGAATGTGTACCACAGTAAGACGACATGTTGCGCGCAAGACCCAGGTCTGTAGCTCAAAGGTCAAGGTCACACTTAGACGTTAAAGGTCATTTTTCATGATAGTGCATTGATGGGCATGTCCGGTCCATATCTTTGTCATTCATGGATGGATTTTCAAGTAACCATGCATAAATGTGTGGCACAGTAAGACGACATGTTACGCGCAAGACCCAGGTCTGTAGCTCAAAGGTCAAGGCCACACTTAGAAGTTAAAGGTCTTATTTCATGATAGTGCATTGATGGGCGTGTCCGGTCCATATCTTTGTCATTCATGCATGGATTTTAAAATTATTGGGCATGAATGTGTACCACAGTAAGACGACGTGTCGCGCGCAAGACCCAGTTCCGTAGCTCAAAAGTCAAGGTCACACTTAGACGTTAAAGGTCATATTTCATGATAGTGCAATGATGGGCATGTCCGGTCCATATCTTTGTCATTCATGCATGGATTTTAAAATAACTACGCATGAATGTGTGGCACAGTAAGACGATGTGTCGCGCGCAAGACCCAGGTCCATAGGTCAAAGGTCCTAAACTCTAACATCGGCCATAACTATTCATTCAAAGTGCCATCGGGGGCGTGTGTCATCTTATGGAGACAGCTCTTGTTTACTAAGACTTAAGCTGAAATCACCACAAACTTAAGTAAAATCTTCAACTTAAGTCAAAACTTATACTTAAGATGCTTTATGAATACGGCCCCTGGTCAGTATATAATGTAGAACACAAGACTGTGAGTCAGGAGGTTACAGGGTAAGATACCATGGCAAAGGTTACGCTTTCTATGACGACTTGGCTGATGCCCCGGCAAGGTGTATATTTTCTGAGATGCTCTAGCCTTATACAGTGCATCTGAAGTCATTCCTCCTCCTCCACTACTGATTCAAGTGAGGAGGTTGTTCATATACTTATTATGAAATTAGGGTAACATAATGATTTTGACATATATTTGGCTTTCATTAAAAGGATGGTGAAATCCAGATCTTACATTTTCACCTATAACAGTGTGGTTTCACACAATTCAAGCAAATAAAGCACCTCCATGTTCATTTTGTAAATAGATATTTCAGTCTAACACTGAAACAAACATTCATGCACTAGACATGCACTACCCATAGTTACAGATTTTTTCTTTTATTTTACAGTGCCCTCACCCCATAAAGTCATAGCTTTTAATATAGTAATTAACTGCATTTCTTCATGGAAGTGTTTGTGCATGTTTGAAATAGTTTTAGATATGAGCCGCACCATGAGAAAACCAACATAGTGGCTTTGCGACCAGCATGGATCCAGACCAGCCTGCGCATCCACGCAGTCTGGTCAGGATCCATGCTGTTCGCTTTCAAAGCCTATTGCAATTCGAGAAAATGTTAGCGAACAGCATGGATCCTGACCAGACTGCGCGGATGCGCAGGCTGGTCTGGATCCATGCTGGTCGCAAACCCACTATGTTGGTTTTCCCATGGCACGGCTCAGATGTATAGCTGTAGAATGTTTCATACTTGTGAAGTATAACTGCATCATACTTAATCATTGCTAGTTCAGCTTCTGTATTGTTGCATTTTTCTGTCATCCTTTTTCATACAATATAGATTCTCAAACTCATTTTAGAATACATGTATGTAGGTGTTTTCTCATTAGTTTCTCATTCCTTTTATTTTTATAAAAGTCTGCAGTACTTAGAGCTTAGGGATTTCCAGTGGTAATTCCAGGACTTACCCTCCTGTCAAATGCACATTTCTGCATAGGTATACAAAACCTGTTCCCTCTCCTGGTTGAAATTTTTAAATATTTAGACAGAAAGGAATTAACAGTTAATATTATGTTTTTTAAATTATCGTAGGGGAAGTTTGTGTTCCTATGTAGAATTGAGTAGGAGGAATATTTCTGGGACGTCTTTTTAACTGAATTCATTTCTGTTTTGAGCTTGTCTATGAACAATTCATTTGTCATTATTTCTGCTTCTATCAGGGTGTAGGGTCACGGAGGGCATCGCGCTCGTCTAGATCAGGCCTGGATGTAAGTAACTATAGCACACACTCCCGTCTTCTCTACCTTTATATGTATTAAGATGATCCCTTTTTTTCTAACAATACCTGTAGATGTTTTTTTTTTGTACCCCCCGACAACAAAGTTGTAAGGGGGGGTATACTGGTTTCAGGTTGTCTGTCTGTCCGTCTGTCTGTCTGTCCGTCTGGTCGTCTGTCCGTCTGTCGGTAGACTCAATCTTGTGCGCACCATCTCTCCTTATCCCCTTGACAGAATTTAATGAAACTTCACACAAGTGATCAGTACCAACAGTAGTTGTGCATGGGGCATGTTAGGTTCTTTTAGAAAATTTTTTTGCAGAGTTATGGGACTTTGTTTTTTGTTACTATACTATAGACATAGACACAATCTTGTGGGCATCAGCTCTCCTCATCCCCTTGACACAATTTAATGAAACTTCACACAACTGATCAGTAACAACAGTAGTTGTGCATGGGGCATGTTAGGTTCTTTCAGCGACAAAATTTGCAGAGTTATGGGACTTTCTTTCTTGTTAACATACTATGTACATACAGTCTGCATATGCAATCTTGTGCGTGCCTAATCTACCAAACCCTTGCACACAATTTAATGAAACTTCACACAAGTGATCAGTACCAACCCTAGTTGTGCATGGGGCATGTTACATTCCTTTAGATAAATATTCAGCATAGTTATGGGACTTTGTTTTTTGTTACTATACTGTATACATACAGTCTATATACATACAGTCCACATAACTATGCAGTCTTGTGTGTGTCAAATTGCAATGTACTGTGTCAGTGCATGCGGGGGGTACATTCATCACCTTTAGTGATAGCTCTAGTTTATTTTATCCCTTTTGCCAATTGCTAAACCTAATATGGTGGCCTGTTGGTATTGAGGCTTTAAATGGTACACCTTTAAAATTTTGTAAAACCTTTATATTTGTGTGTCTTTAATATTTCTCAAGATATTTAACAGATTCTGTGAAAACTTGGTTTAAATATTGCACACTTTAATTATATTTCTTTCAGATTTTTTTTTGTTCACAATAGAAAATAACATCTACCTAGACCTAATAGCCTGATAAACTAGTTGTCTTTTAGAATCGATGGTTCATGAAATTTAATCTTGTTAGTAAGTGTAATGGTCTTCTACAGCCGAACTTTATTCTTTTGAACTCAGTGAGACCAGCAAAATTTTTTTGGAGTTATCTGTAACTCCAGCCATCAAACAAAATACATTATATAGGGATTTTTCATCTGTAACTCAAGCCATCAAACAAAATACATTATATATAGGCATTGTAATTGAAAATACAAACTTCAAGTAGGAGCTATCTATATTATATGTATGTGAAGTTAACTGCATCAGAATACAAGGACTGAAAAAATTATTAAAATATCATTTCCTGAAAAAGAGTTATTTGAACTGGAAAAAATGATCCCGTATGAAATATTTGGAAAAAATGGAGACAACTCCGCAAAGACTTTATGATAAGCTTAGGTGACAATTGACCTAGTACCTCATCCAAACTACCCACTTTTTACCTCTAACCATGAAAAAAGCATGCATATTTGCCACATGGATAAGCAACCTAATACAAAACTATTTAAAGATCAAATAATTGATTGCCCTGGGGAAAGTAGGACATTTTTTGTGGTGAAATTTGTCAACAAACAGACGATTTTTTAAAAAAAGTCAAAACCCACAGAATTTCACAAGGTGAAATATGTTGAAAAGGCTACTGCTGGAAAGAGAACAATCTCAACTACCCATACATATGTGTCAAAGTATGGGAAAAATATCTAGAAATATGAGAAAATCAGAGAAATCAATTTCAAGACTGTTGGATGCATAACTGTGTAATTATACATGTCATTTGTCATAGATAGGTTACTTTTCCTTTGCACTGATATAACATGGGCAGGATTATGATTAAGAAACGGTGTTCACTCAACAATTTTGCTATATAATTAGATTGTTTCCCTTGCGTAAAGAAGGCTTAGGGTAAATTTATTAATATATAGGGATTTTTCCGGGACTGAGACTGACATTGAGGGAAAGGTACAAGTTATACAAGTTCAAGCGAACAAAGTTCAGCTGTAAGTGTTATGAAACAAATTTCATGAAAAGGCAGAAAGAAAGTATTTATGAATATTTACACTTTCATATCTTGCTGAAAAATGCCAGTTTTAGGCAAAATACTTCTTTTTTGACACTTAGAGAATGGCATTATGTGAAATAAAAATCAATATTTTTTCTAATAAAATCTTATGAAAATTAAGAAATGTCATTCACTTAATTTTGTATTGTAATCTGACTGCATAGATTTTGACTTAAAGCTGCAGTTTTGTTACCAGTCTGTTTTCCTTTTAAGACAAAGGGTGATAGTTCTGAAATCTTTATGGCTAAAAATAGAAAATTGTTTGTATTGCTTAATGAAATGGTCAAATACATTTTATTTAGATGAAAAGAAAGGTATATATAAAGTGCACTATATATTTAGCACTTGGTTTGCTACTAATTTTACTGGAACTGGTTGTTTAGTTTTCATTTCAAGCAAATTCATTAAATAATAATTTCAGGTAATATTGTATAAAAATGTAATTGTCATCTTTGTTGTTAAATGTCATTTCTTTTTACGTCTTACAACTTGTTTTTACTTTAACTGTAGGCATTACTAAGTCTTGTCTTTGCAGAAATTCTATTTTATTGTTCGCATCAAATGTCAGTTCAGTGGCTTACTGTCCACTGTTGATAAATGTCATTTCATAGTTTCATTTTAATATCTAGATTTCAAAACAGTATTTGGGGAAATGTCTTGTCATTATTTTTTATTAAATGTCATTTCTGTGTTTTCCTAGTCTTGTTATTCTCCATTGCATTTATAGAGACTATTTCAATAACTTTCATATTCTCAGTGGATGTGAAGGAAAGCTTCACTGTGTTGCTTAAGGAAGCAAAAGATCATATAGGCTTTAAATGTCATTACAGAGGTTGCATTTCTTTGATGTCATTGCAGGAATTTCATTTAATCAATTAGTTAACTTGCAGCTTTCATTGCTTGCATTAATGTTCTTTCTGTAGGTATTGAGTGTCATTGCAGAGATTTCATTTCATTGCTTGCATTAATGTCCATTCTGTAGGCATGGAATGTCATTGCAAAGATTTCATTTCATTGCTTGCATTAATATCCGTTCTGTATGACATTGTATGAAATGTCATTGCAGATATATCATTTCATTGCTTGCATTAATGTCTGCCCTGTAGGCATGGTGTTTCTTTCATTTCACTGCTTGCATTAATGCCTGCCCTGTAGGTATGGTGTTTCTTTCATTTCACTGTTTGCATTAATGTCTGTTCTGCAGGTATAGAATGTCATTGCAGAGATTTCATTTCATAACTTGCATTAATGGCTGTTCTGTATGTATGAAATGTCATTGCAGATATATCATTTCATTTCTTGCATTAAAGTCTCCCCTCTAGGTATTGAATGTCATTGCAGAGATTCCATTTCATTGCTTGCTTTATTGTTCGACCTGTACGAATGAAATGTCATTTTAGATATATCATTTCATTGCTTGCATTAATGCCTGCCCTGTAGGTATGGAATGTCTTTTATTTCACTGTTTGCATTAATGTCTGTTCTGTAGGTATGGAATGTCTTTTATTTCACTGTTTGCATTAATGTCTGTTCTGTAGGTATGGAATGTCTTTTATTTCACTGTTTGCATTAATGTCTGTTCTGTAGGTATGGAATGTCTTTTATTTCACTGTTTGCATTAATGTCTGTTCTGTAGGTATGGAATGTCTTTCGTTTCACTGTTTACATTAATGTCAGCCCTGTAGGTATGGAATGTCATTGCAGAGATTTCATTTCATTGCTTGCATTAAATTAAATGTCCACTGAATAGGTACAGAATGTCATTGCAGAGATTTCATTTCATTGCTTGTATTACGGTAATGTCCATTCAGTAGTTATGGAATGTTATTGCTGATATTTCATTTAATTGTTTGCCTTTAGTGTTTAAGTTCAAGGATTTGCTGATAAGTAACACATATCACTTTTCTTTACTCAGTTGTCAGTAGGGTGAAAGTGTCACTTACTAATAGTGGGAATTGAAATTGGGTGATTTTGGTGGATTTTGATTTCAAAGCCTGATGAGACTAATGAAATCAGTGAAACACAGAAATTTCTTAATGCTGCATCATTACTTTAGCAATGGTTTAATTCTCATCAAATCACTTAACAAAATAAATACACCTCATGGAATGGGTAGCACTGGGCGTTCTTGTTTTAAAACAGTAACATCATAATTCAGATTTGATTTCTTGGTGTTGAGAGTCAGCAGATAAAATAATTACTTGTTTACTTTATAGTTTATACACATGAAAACTTAAAAAAAAGAGCAAAACAGTTCTAAAATGCAAAATCCCTAAAAAGGAACAATCACTTGGGAATTTTTCTTCAGAATTGGGGGGAAAAAAACAACATTCTTTTAAATTTTTAGCTCACCTGTCACATAGTGACAAGGTGAGCTTTTGTGATCGCCCTTCGTCCGTTGTCCGTCCGTCATCCATTCACAATTTCTTGTGAACATGATAGAGACCACAGTTTGCAATCAATTTTAATCAAACTTGCACACAACTTGTATTGGCATAATATCTCGGTTCCTTTCGAAAACTGGCCAGATCCCTTCATGGGTTCTAGAGTTATGGCCCCTTAAAGGGCCAACATTTACTATTTTTGGCTTGTGAACACGATAGAGACCACATTTTGCAATCAACCTTAATCAAACTTGTACACAAGTTGTATTGGCATAATATCTCGATTCCTTTTGAAAACTGGCCAGATCCCATCATGGGTTCCAGAGTTGTGGCCCCTTAAAGGGCCAAAATTTGCCATTTTTGGCTTGTGAACACGATAGATAAAACATTTTGCAATCAACTTTAATCAAATTTGCATACAACTTGTATTGGCATAAAATCTCGGTTCCTTTCGAAAACTGGCCAGGCCCCGTGTTCACAAAGCATTTTTCGGTCTCAGCTGAGTTTGAGCTTGAAATTTTAATATCAATTTTACTAAAACTTCAAGACTTAATTCCAACTGAAACTGACCATCAATACTGAAAAGTCATTTAAAAATAGTTATGAACTTAAAATTTAGTTTTAAACATGCTATTTAGATATAAATGACAAAAAGCGTTTCATTATCAAACTCAGCTGAGACTGAAAATGTTTTGTGAACACGGAGCCAGATCCCATCATTGGTTTCAGAGTTATGCCCCCATAAAGGGCCAATATTTGCTATTTTTTTGCTTGTGAACATGATAGAGACCACAGTTTGCAATCAATTTTAATCAGACTTGCACACAACTTGTATTGGCATAATATCTCGGTTCTTTTCGAAAACTGGCCAGATCCCTTCATGGGTTCCAGAGTTATGGCCCCTTAAAGGGTCAAAATTTCATATTATTGGCTTGTGAACATGATAGAGACCATATTTTGCAATCAACCTTTATAAACTTGTACACAGGTTGTATTGGCATAATATCTTGGTTTCTTTCGAAAAATGGCCAGATCCCATCATGGATTCCAGAGTTGTGGCCCCTTAAAGGGCCAAAATTTGCCATTTTTGGCTTGTGAACACGATAGATACAACATTTTGCAATCAACTTTAATCAAACTTGCACACAACTTGTATTTGCATAATATCTCGGTTCTTTTCCACAACTGGCCAGATCCCGTCATGGGTTCCAGAGTTAAGGCCCCTTAAAGGTCCAAAATTTGCTATTTTAGCTTTTGCAGTCATATAGAGACTTCATTTATGGTTTTATTTGATACAAACTTGCAAAATATCTTCAACAACAATAAATCTTGGATTCCATGATGAATCTGATTTTAATCAAAATGGATTTATATCAGTAAATACTTATAGGACTCAATTGAAATTTCATTATTGTCATTAGTTGGACTGAGACAATCAGGGTAGATAACTATGGACTGATTTTATGTCAAATTACCTCCCTTATTTCAAATTAAAATGGGTATATCTCCGTAACTAATGAAGATACTGATCTGAAATTTCATTTATGCCATCAGATGGACTTGGACAATCAGTGAAGATACATATTGACTGAATTTATGACAGATTACCTCCCTTTATATTTAGCTCACCTGTCACAAAGTGACAAGGTGAGCTTTTGTGATCACGCAGCGTCCATTGTATGTGCGTCCGTCCGTGCGTCCATCCGTAAACTTTTGCTTGTGACCACTCTAGAGGTCACATTTTTCATGGGGTCTTTATGAAAATTGGTCAGAATGTACACCTTGATGATATCTAGGTCAAGTTTGAAACTGGGTCACGTGCGGTCAAAAACTAGGTCAGTAGGTCTTAAAATAGAACAACCTTGTGACCTCTCTAGAGGCCATATATTTCACAAGATCTTCATGAAAATTAGTCTGAATGTTTACCTTGATGATATCTAGGTCAAGTTCAAAACTGGGTCATGTGCCTTCAAAAACTAGGTCAGTAGGTCAAATAATAGAAAAACTTTGTGACCTCTCTAAAGGCCATATTTTTCATGGGATCTGTATGAAAGTTGGTCTGAATGTTCATCTTGATGATATCTAGGTCAAGTTCGAAACTGGGTCAACTGTGGTCAAAAACTAGGTCAGTAGGTCTAAAAATAGAAAAACCTTGTGACCTCTCTAGAGGCCATACTTGTGAATGGATCTTCATAAAAATAGGTCAGAATGTTCATCTTGATGATATCTAGGTCAAGTTCAAAAGTGGGTCACCTGCCGTCAAAAAGTAGGTCAGTAGGTCAAATAATGAAAAAACCCTGTGACCTCTCTAGAGGCCATATTTTTCATGGGATCTGTATGAAAGTTGGTCTGAATGTTTATCTTGATGATATCTAGGTCAAGTTTGAAACTGGGTCAACTGCGATCAGAAACTAGGTCAGTAGGTCTTAAAATAGAAAAACCTTGTTACCTCTCTAGAGGCCATACCCTTGAATGGATCTTCATGAAAATTGGTCAGAATGTTCACCTTGATGATATCTAGATCATGTTCGAAACTGGGTCACGACCCTTAAAAAACTAGGTCAGTAGGTCAAATAATAAAAAAACCTTTTGACCTCTCTAGAGGCCATACTTTTCATGGGATCTGTATGAAAGTTGGTCTGAATGTTCATCTTGATGATATCTAGGTCAAGTTTGAAACTGGGTCAACTGCGGTCAAAAACTAGGTCAGTAGGTCTAAAATTAGAAAAATCTGTTGACCTCTCTAGAGGCCATATTTTTCAATGGATCTTCATGAAAATTGGTCTGAATGTTCACCTTGATGATATCTAGGTCACTTTCGAAACTGGGTCACGTGCGATCAAAAACTAGGCCAGTAAGTATAAAAAAAGAAAAACCTTGTGACCTCTCTAGAGGCCATATTTTTCATGAGATCTTCATGAAAATTAGTGAGAATGTTCACCTTGATGATATCTAGGTCAAGTTCAAAACAGGGTCACGTACCTTTGAAAACTAGGTCAATAGGTCAAATAATAGAAAAACCTTGTGACCTCTCTAGAGGCCATACTTTTCAATGGATCTTCATGAAAATTGGTCAGAATTTTTATCTTGATGATATCTAGGTCAAGTTCAAAACTGGGTCACATGAGCTCAAAAACTAGGTCACTATGTCAAATAATAGAAAAAAATGACGTCATACTCAAAACTGCGTCATGTGCGAACAGTTGAGCGATTCAGGACCATCATGGTCCTCTTGTTTGAGTAAATGAACTAGCAGTTTCTAATGAGATTGGTTTGAAACTTTATTTGTGTCTTCCATGCTAAGAAATTTCTACTTTTACTTACTTTTCTAATATATTGTTGTAAAGGCTTGTACTCTGTATCTTCTGCGTGCATATACTAATGCATGATTAACTCCCCTGATTTTAATAAAAATGGATTTATCTCAGTAAGTATTTATAGAACTCATTTGAAATTTCATAATTGTCATTAGTTGGACTGAGACAATCAGGGTAGATGACTGTGGACTGATTTTATGTCAAATTACCTCCCTTTGTTTCAAATTAAAATGGGTATATCTCCGTAACTAATGAAGATACTGATCTGAAATTTTATTTATGCCATCACATGGACTTGGACAATCAGTTTAGATACATATTGACTGAATTTATGACAAATTATCTCCCTTTAGTTTTTATGTAAATCAATATACGTTAGCAGCTTCTGATGAGATTGGTTTTAAATATTAGTTAAGTCTTCCAGGGTAAGGAATAGTCATGCTAGTACAAAAATTCAGCATTTTAGCCTAGGACCCTCAAACTTGGTATGGAGATTGGCCCTGACAAGTGACCCATAGGTCAAAAGGGACTGTTACAAGACTTGATCTCATCATTAAGAGCAATGGTACTCAGGTGAGCGCTATAGGGCCATCATGGCCCTCTTGTTGGAATGCCTCCTTTTACCTGACCTAGATTTATAATGGAAAAAAGCTGTGTAGTTTGAATACAACATCATGCTGAATCATTTAATTTTAGGCACCACAGAATACTAATATTAGCTTCCATATCAGAAATAAATGCAGATTATAACAATGTTGTTGATTTCCTTTGATAGGATGGAAAGAAAGGAGATTCAAAAGATAAAGGAAAGAAGCCACCTTCAGCTGGTAAAAAGAAGGACGAGAGTAAGGATAAAAGCAAGGGTAAACACATTATTATCTTTTATTATATGAGTCACGCCATGAGAAAACCAATGCAGTCTGGTCAGAATCCATGCTGTTCGCTTTCAAAGCATATTGCAATTAGGGAAACTGTTAGCAAACAGCATGGATCCTGACCAGACTGTGAGGATGCGCAGGCTGGTCTGGATCCATGCTGGTCGCAAACGCACTATGTTGGTTTTCTCATAGTGCGGCTCATCATTATCTTTTTTTATATGGATCTTTAAATAAATGAATTAATTGCTATATGACGCATCAGTTTTCGGCAAAAAAAAATATTGATAAAACTGTGAAAATTTAAGAAATAATAAGTTCCCAAACGTGGTTTATCGTAGAATAACCCATGTTTTGAGTTCTTATGCGTAAAAGTATATCACGAAGGCCGTATTGTTTCGCATAAGAACGAAAAACTCTGGTTATTCTACAATAAATCACACTTGGGAACTTATTATTTTGATTCTAACATGACATACTAGTATCAACAGTGTTAGAAAAAATGGTAACTACTTTTTACGACCATGCTATGCACCTGGATCGGATGACGTCATTGCACTCGAGTGGTTTGTTGTAGAATAACCCGAGATAGATTTTGCTCTACATATAAATTATGTAGGTTATTTGCTGGTCGTGATAGAATAATTTCTAATGTCATGTCTTTAAACACTTACTGAATGTCTTGCCAGTCAGTTGTCAAAACTAGTGGCCCTTGGACCTTTAGTGTGCATAGTTTGTTGCTGTATAATATGACTTGTCAGTTTTCAGCAAGAAAATTAATGATAAAACTGTGAAATTTAATTTCTAATGTCATGTCATTAAACAATTAGTGTACGGCTTGCCAGTCAGTCATCAAAACTAGTGGCCCCCGGACCTTTAGTGTGCATAGTTTGTTGCTGTATAATATGACTTGTCAGTTTTCAGAAAGAAAATTAATGATAAAACTGAAAATTAATTTGTAATGTCATGTCATTAAACAATTAGTGTACGGCTTGCCAGTCAGTCGTCAAAACTAGTGGCCCTCGGACTTTTAGACCTCAAGCGTTTCAAGTCATAGGGCTTAAAATTCATTTCCTGCAGTTTCAGATGTAATTCAGATAGAATATGCTGGCAATACAGGACCTGAGGGTCACTCGTTTGTATTTAGGCTTTGAATTAGCTATCATTCAAATATATGTGCATGCCTCATGATTTCAGACCGAAAATCAAGTGCTGGCAAGGGTGGCAAAGATGGAAAAGGGGACAAGGGTAAAGGTGGGAAAGCGGTGCCAGCAGCACCTGCAGATGATGAAGAGGATCCAGGACCACCACCACCACTAGAGGTTTGTCTTAACATACTTTTATTCTTATTCTTATATTTCTTCGAAGTTTTTTCTTTCAGTCAGTCCGTTAATTAATAGACCTTTTGGTTTCTGGTCAATAACTGCAGAATGCATTGGCAAACAATAGCCGACTTGTAAAAGTCTTTTCATTTAAAAAACAATAGAGGGATGTAATTTTTCTGTAGCCATTCATGTACCTGAAGGTATGGCTTTAATATAGAACAGAACAGAACAGAAACTTTATTTCGACTTAAGCATTTACAGCTCATCGTCATAAATGATGATCACAATATACATTTATACATTTACAATATACATTTACAGTTTTACAGATATATATGGAATATTATAATAAGAACATGTAGGTAAACAAGAACGTACATGCCATGTATGAGAGTGCTTAACTTGGAATACACAAGATATGCTCAATTGTTAAGTACATCATTTCTAAGTTTAAAACCTTTAGTACAAAACGTAGCTAATTTATTTAAAACTGACTTTTTATCCGAGTTGAGTAAAACAATAAACTTGTACATACTGGGAGCTGTATAGAAATATCTTTGTATATATGTCTTTCTTAAATCGCTATATAATGGACAAATTAAAATAAAATGATATTCATCTTCGATGTCGTTTAAAGTACACAAGCAGCATTTCCTTTGATTTCTTTCTATATTTCTATGGCGTCCTGTTTCGATAAATAAATTATGTGAATTTAACCTTATTTTCGCCAGCGCATTTCTCATTTTAGGATTTTGTATAATTCTCAAATAACAAGCACGTTGAAAATCAAGCTTTAATTGTTTATATAAAAATAACGAGGAACAAGAAGAAACGTTAGTATGCCATTCTGAAATATATATATCCCGAAGACGGGTAGTAAGAAGTGGAACAAAAGAATTAATATTAACAGATTCTGGGTATAACCAAACATCATTAAAACCAGCATTTTGCAACAAGTTACGTACATTAGCTGCCCAGTTTTTTACATTTTGATTGCTGATTAATTGTTCTATTTGAGATCTTACGACAGTAGATAAAATACAATTACAGTCTTTACTTGAGAAAAGCTTTAACCAATATTTAACAATTCTAACGTACCTATTAATATATAATGGAAATCTTCCTAATTCTGCATATAACGAGAGAGAATTTGTAGACGTCTTTACATTTAAAAGCCATTTACAGAATTTTCTATGGATTATTTCTATATTTTCAGCTTTAGAGAAGCCCCATACCTCACAGTTGTAATTTAAAATAGATAAAACATAAGCATCAAATAAATTAAACATGATATCCACAGATACATAAGATCCTTTTGTAACACTAAACAGTGAGTGCATTGCTTTTAATCCCTTACCAGCTAACATTTGAGTTGCCTTAATAAAAGAGCCACCGCTAGAAAATACAACACCTAGATAGTTAAAACTGTTAACAATTTCAATTTCTTTCCCGTCGTATGTCCATCTGTAATTTTGATTTATTCTACCTCCTTTCTTAAAAACAACAATTTTCGTTTTATCTACATTTACAGTAAGGTTCCATTTTTTACAATATAATTCTAACTCATTTAAAGATTTTTGTAAACCTTCTTTCGTTTCTGAGAATAACACAGCGTCATCGGCAAATAATAACAAATATATAGATAATTGATCAAGCGTAATGCCTGCATCTAAATTATTCTGCATTTGCATTTCTATATCATTTAAAAACAATGAAAATAGTATTGGCGAGGTTATCTCCCCTTGAAATAAACCTAGGTTGCATTCAAACAAATCTGAAAGTGAATTCATATGACGAACACATAATTTAACCTCGTCATACATAGATCTGATTATCGCAAACATATTTCCATCAACGCCGCACTTAAGTAACTTGTACCATTGACAATTTCTATCGATCAAATCATATGCCTTTTTGTAGTCCACGAAACAGCACATGAGGCTTAACTTATCTTGAAATTGTTTCTGAATTAAAGCGTTTAAAATAAAAACTGCGTCTACTGTGCTGAAATTTGCCCTAAAACCAAATTGGGCATCTGTTAGAATATCATATTCCTCAGACCACTTTTTAAGTCTATTATTTAAGATAGTTGTAAAAAGCTTTGCAAAACAACTGATAAGCGTTATTCCCCTGTAATTGTTCGGGTCGCATGGATCGCCTTTCTTATATAACGAAATGATAATTCCTTTTGACCAACTACGTGGAAAGACTTTATTTCGCCAAATATAGTTGAATAACATTTCAATAGAATGTGCTGTTACCTCAATGCTCTCTTTCAAATATTCGTATAGAATATTATCATGTGAGCACGCTTTATTTAACCCTAAACCTTTGACCGCTGCAAAAATTTCAGCCATTGAAATTGGCATATCAAGTTCTTCAAACGTACATTCTCCAGCATTATCGTTTAAATATTGACTTAAAAAATCGTCAACATCTTTATTATTGTTTATTTCAGTGGTTTGCGATAATTGTTGAAAATGATTTAAAAAATCTTGAATATCTATGTTTTCACCTGAAGGTTGGTTTTTGTTAGATTTAAACATTTTCCAGAATTCGCGCGGGCTCTTATGTTTCATTTCATTCATCTTACTTCCAAGCTTTCTATTGTATTCATTTTTACTTTTTCTACAACAGTATTTATAATCTCGCTTTGCACTCAGTACAGCCTGTCTTGTTATATTGTTTTTCTCCAAATTATATTTATATATAGCGTTTATATATAATTCGCGCTTATCTCTACACATTTGATTAAACCATTTTTGTCTGTTTCTATCTATAGAAGAAAATACAACTTCGCAAGTTTTAACATTTTTCTCAAAGTATTTTTGACCTTTTGAACTGAGAAATTCACCTAAAATATTTGTTAGGTAATCGGTATTCTCGCCGTTTTCTATTCCCTCTGCCAGCCTCTCCTCTATATTTGTAATATTTTCTCTAATTTCTGCAATAAAAGATTCTTTATGTTCTGGTAACCATTTATAAATAATCCTTGACTTTGTTTTATTCATATTTGTATTACAATGAGTTTTGAAGTTAAACGAAACAGGCGCATGATTGGAAAATTCATTGAATTTATTAACTTTGAAATGGGCTATATCATCAAAATTAGATGATGAAGTCAATAGATAGTCGACAGTGCTTTCCCCGTTATGGGTCATGCACGTGAAATTTCCACTCGTACTATCATCATACAATCTACCGTTAACAATTCTAATATTGGTAGATTTGCACAGGTCAAGTAAATAATCCCCAAAACGATTTGATCTCTGATCACGTGAATAACGCGGTATTGGTGTATCAATTATCTGAAAAGTATTCCGGGCTAAATTATAATCATTATCGACAAAATCTGTTTTACGGCCAACTCTAGAGTTCATATCACCAGTGACAAAAACTTTGCCTTTATTCTGAAAATAATTTATATCAATTTCCATCTGTCGGAAAATGTCGATATCGTACATATCATGAGAAGTGGAGTTTTCAGGCGCAATATATGTTACGGCCAGATAAATATCATTTTCTATTTGAAAAAATGTTTTATCAAACTTTAACCATACAATGCAATCTACAGTATTTTTAACTAATTTTATTCCTTTTCTTACATTATCTCTTATATATATTATTATTCCGCCACTACAGCGTTTTGCTCTTCTATGCTGAAATTTGCGATACGAATGAAACGGATTACTGTATCCCTTTAAGGATATATTTGATTTACTGTTTGTCCAAGTTTCACTTAAACATACTACATCATACTGGCTAAGAATATTTAAAAAATCGTCAGATGACCTTTTTGCTAAGGTAAGTCCTTCTACATTCCAAGACACACATTTTATAACACTCTCATAACTGTCCTAAGCTTCTCCTCTGTATAGACGTTTATCAATGTACAATTTGTCCACGCTTAAATATGCCTCTTTGCCTTCACTCCGGGCTTTCTTCATAACTGGGATTAGTCGCTTCCGTGTTTCGACGATTTCCTTTGGGAACTGCTCCCCAACTCCATACTGTGTACCACTTAGATTTTTCGATGCCTTTCTAACTCTCTCTCTGTCTGGGAAATCGGAGAATATAAAGCATGTATGCCACTGATCAAAGAGGTTAGTTATTTCTATGAAAGTCATTGATTGCAAGCCTAGAAATAGTGTAAATAAAACAATTTCTTGCATGCCAGACAGGATTTTCCGTGTATTTGCCGGTGCTGGAAAAGCTCATCTTACAACCTGGGGTTAAGATGACTCATGTGCTGCAATTTATGAATGAATGTGTAAATTCGTATGTTACTGTAATAAAATAGTGCTCAAAAGAAAAGCATTCATTTTACTTCATTTCTTCTATTATTTGAAGAATGTGGCATGCAAGAAAAAGAATGTATCACTAGTTGACGGTATGGATAGAAATATCTAGCTCTCTGTAACTTTTTTTGCGATAACGATGCTGTGACTCGGGTCTCAAGCTGCACCTTCAACCAGTAAAATTACAGTAAACCAGAGATATGTTCTCTTCCTGTCCCTACATAATTACCAGTGAATGATTGTGGTGAGTAGATGACCTTGTTGAGTAGCCTTGAGACCAAAAAGGATTTAAAAGGAATTGCATTCAATTTAGAGATTTAGCACGGTAAATGTTAACAGAATATAAATATGCATGTTTTCTGTTCGTAGATTCATGTAGTTGTACAGTTACATCACTGGAAAACAGCGATGGATCTGCTCAAAGACGAGGAGGCAAAGAAAAAGGAGGAAGATAATCAAACAGAAATACAGTGATATAAACTAATTGTTTGTTCTAATTGTTAAATGATCTGTCTGGGTAAGAGGCCACTAAGACTTACCTGAGATCTGTGTCCACTGAACATTTCATGTGAACTTTGTATTGTTTATTGTTAAAATGCAATAGTGATTGTGTACAGTTAACTGTTTGCTGTTTTATGTTCTTTTTATATTTTTTTGCAGTTGTTTACGGTATATCACACTTATGAAATCTATCATTTTCATAAATTTATTGATATTTATGCTACACATTTAACCCGAATAAAAAATATTAGATATTTTAAGGTCTCTTGAAGGACTGCTTCACATTTACTGCCAAACTTTGAAATATTCCTCACATTTTCATTTTTTTTCAGAATATTTTAGCGAAAGTAAGAACTTACTCAGATTACTGTACCTTAATCGATAAAGCACTGAATTTAAAAAGAAATGATTGTTATGCCCACACACATTTATGTGAAAAAGTTTCATGTGCAGATGACCATAAAGGAAGGACATTTTTTTTTCTTTACTGCAGTTATGGTCCTTTGATAGTTTTTGCTATATTGAGGATTTCACAGTATGTGGGGGCATCAGATTCTGTGTCCTGTGGACACAATACTTGTTTTATCATCAGCTTCTACACTGTGATTTGAAGTGTCTCCAGTTGGTGTGATTATATGAACTTAATTTTTTATCTTCTGTAATGGAAACCATTTCGAACATTTTTGAAATTCTTTATCTTATTTGGAAAGTATGCTTTAATTTGATTTGAATGTTTTATATGTATTCTTTGTAACAACTGTGATAGTAGCAGATTTATTTTAAACATTCTTTTTTTTATATAGATTTATTTACCAAAACAATGCTACATTGAACAGTTTGTGAACAGTATTGTAAACCTCTTTTATGAAAACCCTGTAAAGATATTCATATTTGTCTTTTCTGTTTTGTGAAATATTTTTATACCCCCCACCCCCACACACACACATTTATGTGGGAGCATATAATGTTGCTGATATCCGCATGTCCGGAAATCTTGTGTGTCCTCTCACACTATTAGCCTGATTTGCTTCAAACTTTCACAGATGAACGGCCTTGATGTGCAGATAGCCATAAAGGAAGGAGTATTTTCTTTTGCTATTTTGACTGCAGTTACAGCCCTTTCATAGGTTTGCTATATAGAATATAAAGAAAAATATTGTGTCCAACTCCTCCCACACTATTAGCCTGATTTATGTCAAACTTTCACTTGTGCAGATGGCCATAAAGGAAGGATTTTTTTTCTGTGTTGATTTTTACCACAGTTATGGCCCATTGATAGGTTTTATTCTATGGAATATAGAGAAAATTATTGTGTGTCCAACTCCTCCCACACTTTTAGCCTGATTTGCTTCAGATTTTCACAGATGAACAAGCTTGATGTGCAGATGACCATAAAGGAAGATTTTTTCAGTGAATATTTTTACTGCAGTTATCGCCCTTTGATTGTTTTTGCTACATAGAGGATGGCACAGTACGCGGGGAGGGGGAGGATGGAGGAGGCAATGCATGTCATATGGACACAATTTTAGTTTATTTAAGTCATTACGTCCATTAAAAAGTACTTGTATGTAAATGAAAAAAGGGAATTAAAATGTAAATTTTATCTTTTTTTTTTTTTACAAAAATATTTCGCATTAAAATATATATTATATCTGTTTGATTACTGTTTAAACCATCCAGTGTTAGTCATTTTCCTTGAAGAAAAAAAACAAGCTTTATCTTTTTCCAATTTTTCAAACTAGTTCATAGTTCAGTAATTGTACAAGACTTTCTATCTGAACTGTTTCATTTTTAACCTTTATCCTGCTGGCGTCAAGTGGTTTTGCCTTTGCAACCAGTGCATACCAAGATCAGTCTACAAGTCCGTGCAGTCTGATCATGGTCTGCACTGGTTGCTATATTCAGTCAGAAAATTTTCAGTGAACACCTCTTTAAATAAGATGTGGTACTGCCAAAATTGATTGACTGACCAGTCCATTTTTAGAAAAGCAGGGTAAAGGTTAAGTGTTATTTATTCTGTTTGCCAAATGAACTCCTCATTCAGCATTGGATATGTGTACATATCCAGTTTCCGTTTGTTATTGCATGTGACTGTGATATTTTATCTGTTTTATATAGAATGTATACATGTTTATTTTACAAATTAATAAACTTATTTTAAAAATTAAACTTGTTTCTATTTTTAGCTCACCTGTCACAAAGTGACAAGGTGAGCTTTTGTGATCGCGCGGTGTCCGTCGTCCGTCCGTGCGTCCGTGCGTCCGTAAACTTTTACTTGTGACCTCTCTAGAGGTCACATTTTTCATGGGATCTTTATGAAAGTTGGTCAGAATGTTCATCTTGATGATATCTAGGTCAAGTTCGAAACTGGGTCACGTGCCGTCAAAAACTAGGTCAGTATGTCTAAAAATAGAAAAACCTTGTGACCTCTCTAGAGGCCATATATTTCAAAAGATCTTCATGAAAATTGGTCAGAATGTTCACCTTGATGATATCTAGGTCAAGTTCGAAACTGGGTCACATGGGGTCAAAAACTAGGTCAGTAGGTCTAAAAATAGAAAAACCTTGTGACCTCTCTAGAGGCCATATTTTTCATGAGATCTTCATGAATATTGGTCAGAATGTTTATCTTGATGATATCTAGGTCAGGTTCGAAACTGGGTCACGTAGGGTCAAAAACTAGGTCATTAGGTCTAAAAATAGAAAAACCTTGTGACCTCTCTAGAGACCATATTTCTCAATGGATCTTCATGAAAATTGGTCAGAATGTTCATCTTGATGATATCTAGTGAAGTTCGAAACTGGGTCACGTGGGGTTAAAAACTAGGTCAGTAGATCTAAAAATAGAAAAACCTTGTGACCTCTCTAGAGGCCATATTTTTCATGAGATCTTCATGAATATTGGTCAGAATGTTCACCTTGATGATATCTAGGTCAAGTTCGAAACTGGGTCATGTGGGGTCAAAAACTAGGTCAGTAGATCTTGAAATAGAAAAACCTTGTGACCACTCTAGAGGCCATATTTCTCAATGGATTTTCATGAAAATTGGTCAGAATGTTCACCTTGATGATATCTAGGTCAAGTTCGAAACTGGGTCAGGTTCAGTCAAAAACTAGGTCAGTAGGTCTAAAAATAGGAAAACCTTGTGACCTCTCTAGAGGCGATTTTTTTCAATGGATCTTCATGAAAATTGGTCGGAATGTTTACCTTGAAGATATCTAGGTCAAGTTTGAAACTGGGTCACGTGGGGTTAAAAACTAGGTCAGTAGATCTAAAAATAGAAAAACCTTGTGACCTCTCTAGAGGCCATATTTTTCATATCATCTTCATGAATATTGGTCAGAATGTTCATCTTGATGATATCTAAGTCAAATTCGAAACTGGGTCACGTGGGGTCAAAAACTAGGTCAGTAGGTCTAAAAATAGAAAAAACCTTGTGACCTCTCTAGAGGCCATATTTCTCAATGGATCTTCATGAAAATTGGTGAGAATGTTCAGCTTGATGATATCTAGGTCAGGTTCGTAACTGGGTCATGTGCGGTCAAAAACTTGGTCAGTAGGTCGAAAAATAGAAAAACCTTGTGACCTCTCTAGAGGCCATATTTTTCACGAGATCTTCATGAAAATTGGTGAGAATGTTCACCTTGATGATATCTAGGTCAAGTTTAAAAGTGGGTCACGTGCCTTCAAAAACTAGGTCATTAGGTCAAATAATAGAAAAACCTTGTGACCTCTCTAGAGGCCATATTTTTCAGTGGAAATTCATGAAAATTGGTAAGAATTTTTTATCTTGATGATATCTAGGTCACATGTGCTCAAAAACTAGGTCACTATGTCAAATAATAGAAATAACGACGTCATACTCAGTTGAACACTGGGTCATTTGGGGATAGGTGAGCGATTCAGGACCATCATGGTCCTCTTGTTTTTATCATGGGCTGTGATCTTTGCAAATATTTGCATCTATGTATAAATGAACCAGACATTAGACGTCTTAGTGTTCAGTAAAATTAAGACATGAGGGACAATACCACCGAGTGTGTTTCTGAAAATAAATCACGAGAGTCAGTACTGATCGGGTGGATTTTCAATAGCAAGGGAAGCAAGTCTGGTGCAGCTACAAGATACACTGTTTTTAAATAGTCAGTACCGGTATATGCATTTTGGCATGATAAATCGACTTTTTGATATAAGGAAAACAAGATTGATTTCTTTTTATATTAAGAAATTGATTAACGATATCGAGAAAATGAATTCGTATCAAGAAATTACTGTTTTACATTTAAAAAAATTGTCTCGAAAATAATTAAACGGCGTCCCATGGAAATGCACGTTTTTCACATCTCGACATGACTGTAAACGAGCGTTGTGACCTCTTGAATGTTCCGGCTTTGAGGTCACATCATCATCAGTCATTGGCATTGGTATGCATCGGCTTCTTGGACTGTAACTATTTCCAAAATACTTGCTGCCGAATGCATTTCTTAAGATGACATTACAAAATGTATCAAGCTAATTTACACCGATGTTCACGATTTTTTTTCAAAGTTACCCAACAGAGCAGAAATAACGTTTGATCGGTTAGTAATAGTTTGTGTTGTTTGCGTGTCACGTCGGCGCCCGATCATTTCGGTTGCCTATTAAAATGGGCGCGTTTTGATGCGATATTTACAGTTAGAACAACCGCCTTTCGCCGACGTTTCTGTGCAGAGCACGAAAAACCGTGGATTTTCCCCGAAGTTGCCCAACAACAAGCTTGCGTTTTAATGCTACTCAGTAAGAATGTTTGCTTAAAGTTGCTGTTCCTCTTTGTTGTTAAAGGGAGAAATATAGTGACTATACAAGGAAACAAAACCGTAAATACTCGGTATAAGGAATAAAGTTCGGATCTGCAGTTACCATGTGGATATAAAAACATTGGACAGTTTAACAGCGGTCTAAATTCATTTTATTGCGATTTATTCAGCATGAGCCATATATTCCTGACATAGTCTCTTGTAATCGAACTCGTATATCTCTCCCCCCCCCCCCCCCCCCCCATGCATATAAAACCAGAATTACAATTGCACTTTATTGCCGTTGAGCAACAACTACTGTAAGTTTATATAAATTTGAAAACTGTCATCAGATAAGTAACTTTTTGTACTGTTTATAAATGGTTTACACTATGAATAATGTCTTTACATCCGTTGAAAGAAAAAGAAAGCACAATCAAAAAGTCATTTAAAAAGTGAGACTGATGCAAAACGTACAAGTGCAAATGTTTCTACTGGTATACATAGATGATATTATCAAATTTAAAATTAACTCGAAACTGGCATTGATGAAACATTATTTATCTGAAGATAAGAAAATATTGAATTTTTTTATTTGATTTAAACGTCGCACCGACACATGATAGGTCATATGGCGACTTTCCAGCTTTTGATGGTGGAGGAAGACCCCAGTTGCCCCTCCGTACATTATTTTTTCACGAGCGGGTACCTGGGTAGAACCACCAACCTTCCGTAAGCCAGCTGGATGGCTTCCTCACATGAAGAATTTAACGCTTCGAGTGAATTTTATTTATTCAATTCCAATAAGCTAAAAGGTCACGTGGAGATAAGCATGCACAATTTATGATGAACAGTAAAATAGCATCATTCATGCATACATTAATATTTATACATATGAGCTGCACCATGTCAAAACCAACATAGTGCGTTTGCGATCAGCATGGATCCAGACCAAAATGGTCGCAAATGCACTATGTTGGTTTTCACATGGCGCGGCTCATATGTACATGCATTTTTTACTCACGTGTAACAGATTAATGCAGCATGTGTATATTTATACATGTACTGTATCTGATGATTATCAAAAGAACAATATTCCAGTATAGGTCAAAACATATTCCTGTCTTGCGTCGATCTTTAAAATGATAAACAGTATACATTGACGTTTTTAATTTTGCAACAAGGAATGAACTTCAAAGAAATAACTTATAGGTACATATTTGAATAAAACAGTAATTGTATTGACTGGAATATTTTTAAACTTTATCAAGCTGGACACGATTGATTCTGCCTTTGCGACCAGGGCAGATCATGATCAGCCTGCACATCCATGCATCTGATCAAGATATGCACTGTTCGCCATTCAGTCAGTATCTTTGAGGTAAGCACCCCTTTTAACAGTTAATGATACTGTCCAAACTGAAAGACGGACAAGTTCATTATAGAAATTTAGCAGGGTAAGGGTTAAAGGGAGAGTAAGACATTGATTGTTGATACATTATTTTCATTCTTTACAGCAAAAGGATGGTATACATGTCACAGTACTATACTTTTCTAACCGCTGACTGATTTTCATTATTTAACAAATCTAAAACTACAAAAACTTGAACATATTTGATCGTCTGCAGAATTTTTATCGGTATATTTTGTTTCTTCGGATCATTATACATTTGAAATCAAAATGAAATTCACCCTCAAACACATGAGTATGGACAAAGAAAACGTTCTTATGAACTTGTACAGTTGTAAGAAGGAAAACTGTAAGGTCTATATCTTAGGTACTTTTTTTTCTTTCCAGTCAAATTGCGAACGACACGGGATATCGCCAAAATACAGTTACATGTACATGTATATTATACCAGTCTTACATAGCACCCATTACATGACAAACACGTTCAAATGCTCTAATGCAATATAATGCAATATAAATAGTGAATATAGTTAATAAAGTCAATACCTGCAAATAATCCGGAGCTCTTACGTTGAATGCAGTTTGGTAAAGACTGTGACTGTCATTTTATCGGTTTTCACATAGATATTTTGACATTAACCCAAATTGTTAAATATTTTCTTGCATACCAGACGGGGATTTCCGGTATTTTTACCGGTGCTGGAAAACTCCATCTTACACCCCGGGGTGTAAGATGACTCTCGTGCTGTAAATGACGTATTACGAACTATATATATGTAGAAGATTTATGTAGTAATTGATATTTTATTTAAAAAACGGAATAAAAATTCAATACCTTGACTGTTCCTATTAGTTCCTGATAGTATATTTCTCGATTCATATCACGTTATTTTATCAAAAATTCATAACGTTACGCTGCAATTGATAAAACAAAACCGGAACTAAACATTGTTATTTGTTTTGAAACGTCATGACGTCTTTCCTGTTTACGGACGTTGGTTTCCCGCGCTTTGTTTAAATACACTGCTATAAGAAATAGTTCTAAAAGGAAAGCCGTTCGATTGATTTTATTTTTATTATTATTTCTTGAAATCGGTATGCAAGAAAAAGAATCAATCACTGGTCGCGGGTAAAGATGGGAATATCCGGCACTCGGGTAACTGTTTAGGCGGTAACTCGGCTGGAAAGCCTCGTTACCGCCTAAACAGTTACCCTCGTGCCGGATATTCCCATCTTTACCCGCGACCAGTGAAAGATTCTTATAATCTGTTGCAATACTACGACGGCGTGAAAATACTATTCGTTTTCAACATAGCCAGGATTTAAAATCGAAAGCGGAAGTAAAAAAGATTCACAGCAAGCAGGTAAATGAATATTAGATTTTGTTATATACTGAATGATACACGTTTAGACGGTAATTGCTAGTCTTGCAACGTATGTATTGAGATAACAATCTACCATTTTGTGAAGTTTTAATATAGCAGGAATACAGCATTGAGTACAGTAACAACACTACTAATGTATTTATATGTACTGTATACTAGTATATTTCTGGATATAGGTAGCAACAAGCAACCTTTTTTGTTTTTTATTATTATTACACGACCAAAATCATGTTTATGAACTGTTATATATATGTAATGACGAATCAGGTAAAGTCCTCTGAAGTGTTTTATGGGGGTGTAAAAGTCATGTCCTAGATTTTGACGCGTAATAAAGTGCGGATTGCATTCAAGTTTTTCTGCTGCATACTAAGTATGTGCCTTATTTTATATGACATCTTCATCTATAATAAAGGAAATTTGCTTAAGTTATAGGAGAGATTGTGAAGCCATTCAATAAAATCAGTTGACCTCGATACATGTAATTTTAATCAGATTGTGGCCCAACATGGTACTTTCAGTCTAGTTTCCAGTGTGATATGGTGTGTTTTTGTAGGTTATAGAAACCCAGTGTACAATAATGCAAAAATGAAAATATGCAAAAATTTTAGAAGTGTGCTTGTGTTGACTATTAACAAGATAGTTAATAAATAGAAACAGTCTCAAATTGCATGCACTATATCATAATGGTCTAATCGTTATGCAGTTGGAAAATATACTATAGAAGTCCTTTCAAATATTTTTTTTTATTTCTAGGTAATTTAAAATGGAGTCGTCAGTATTCACCTACGATGAAATCCATTCAAAAGATTATAGATGGAGGGATATGACGGGAAAGATACTTTTTACAATATTCTCTCAGACGTTTCCACTTGGAAATGCCGACAATAGCAGTGTTTGGAAGATCACTGAAGAAGATGACGAGTACGGCAATCTTGATGTAGATGTCAAAGCACTTAGGCAACTGACCGATGAGAATCAGAAGAGATTTCGTGTGCCCGTTGACTTTGTATATAAACCGTTACTGTCATTTGACGAAGTAAAAGCTTACCTAGAAACACTTGACAAGGAAGGGGAAGAAGCAAGGGAAGGGGAAGAAACAAGGAAAGGGGAAAAGTATGATTGTTTCTTTTTTGTGTTTTTGACATATAGTACGCCGGAATACGCTAATACCTTTAACGAAGAGAAGCTACATTTTAATGACAGAACTTTAGAGAAAGGAATTGTGCCTCAAGCGAAGATTTTGGATGAGATTAAGAAACTAAAGGTTGTCGTGGGAAAACCTAAGATCTTCCTTATTCAAGCGGATGACCTTGGTTTGCTTGGTGAGAAACAGTACATTAAGGGCCCGACATTTGTACCAGAAACTGTGATAATGAAAATACCCCAAGATGCTGATCGCCTCATTATCAAGTCAACCATTCCCCAGATCATTGCTAACTTGGACGAGACTGGATTTCTCAGAGCTGCTACGAAACGACCTTCGTTTCTCATTCAAGCATTTATCGAAACACTGCTTGAAAATAACAACCGTAAGCTATCCGAAAGAGAAGATCTTTTCACACTTTCTACTTGCATCAATGGAAAGATAGCTCGTATGGTAAAGGAATCAAAGCACCGTAGGTCTGGTGATATGTACGTCCCTTTGGTCACATCTACACTCACAAAGTCACTCTATCTGTGAATGAAATGATTTCAAGTTGACGTTGATAAGTTGTATTTTCGGACAGCATAGACTTAGTTACCCATTGATAGATATACAATGCAGCTGATAAAATGTTACTAAAAATATTCTAAAATTTAAGGCGCTTCTATATATACTAACAACTGTTTGTGGATATTCATTTGTAAATAAGACTCCGTCTGGTTGAAACTGTGTCAGTCATCAGGAGCCCATGATGATGTTTGGGCAAAACGCTGTATGTTTTTTGTACGCCCGTTAAGGAATAATGGATATATAATGTGGTGGCACGTGCGTCTGTCCGTTTGTCTGTCCGTCTAAGTTCGTGTCTGAAGCATAACTTAAAACCCATTTAAGATATTGATTTTAAAGTAGTTGCCGTTGAGACAATGTGCCGAGCGCAAAAATCGCGCCGGTATGTTAAAGGTTAAGGTCACAAGTTGAGCTCAAATGTCGAATCTTGATGATTCTTTGGAAGCATAGAGCGCAACTAACCAAAATAATAGCAGACTTGGTTTGATTAAGGTGTGTTCATGAGAGATAATGGAATTTGCAACACTGCTCATGCCCCCTTCCCCCTCCCCCCACCCAGCACCGGCTTAGCGGAATTGTATTTAAGTAAACTTGAATGTACACTACAATCTCAAAGATAAGAAAATATAACCACACTTAATTCATATTTTGTATTTTGAGCATAACTTATAACCCGTTCAACGTTCAAGGTATTGACTTCTGACTGGGAATATAAGTAGGTGGCAATGAAACCATGTGCAGATCGGTAGGTCAAATGTTAATGTAGTCAGATCTAACTGTCATATTTCATGGTCCGTACTCGACCTCCTTTAATCTAAAACTTTTGACGTATATTGCACCGCTTTGCGGAGATCTTGTTTGATTATAATTTGACTTTGTTATGGCTTTCACTAGTTTTAATTTTTAGTTTATTCTAAAAATATATTTCAGTATTACGTACGGTAAAACCGTCATGTTATTGTACCCCCCGACAACAAAGTTGTAAGGGGGGTATACTGGTTTCAGGTTGTCTGTCTGTCTGTCTGTCCGTCCGTCCGTAGACACAATCTTGTGCGCACCATCTCTCCTCATCCCCTTGACACAATTTAATGAAACTTCACACAAGTGATCAGTAACAACAGTAGTTGTGCATGGGGCATGTTAGGTTCTTTCAGAAAATTTTTTTGCAGAGTTACGGGACTTTGTTTTTTGTAACTATACTATATACATAGACACAATCTTGTGTGCACCATCTCTCCTCATCCCCGTGACACAATTTAATGAAACTTCACACAAGTGATCAGTAACAACAGTAGTTGTGCATGGGGCTTGTAAGTTCTTTCAACGACAAAAATTGCAGAGTTATGGGACTTTGTTTCTTGTTAACATACTATGTACATACAGTCTGCATATGCAATCTTGCGCGCGCCTAATCTTCCGAACCCTTGCACACAATTTAATGAAACTTCACACAAGTGATCAGTACCAACCCTAGTTGTGCATGGTGCATGTTACGTTCTTTTAGATAAATATTCTGCATAGTTATGGGACTTTGTTTTTTGTTACTATACTGTATACATACAGTCTATATACATACAGTCCACATAATTATGCAATCTTGTGTGCGTCAAATTGTAATGTACTGTGTCAGTGCATGCGGTGGTACATTCATCACCTTTAGTGATAGCTCTAGTTTTTTCATTGGACCTAAATGTCAGACGTACAGTTATAATAATTATATTATAATAATAAGAAATTTGTATTTCGTCAGCGTTTCTCATTTTATAAGTCCAGTTATGAAAATAAAATTACTTTTACTCTGATAAAAATGATAGTCATAGCCCGACTACACGAAATATAAAGAGAGCTTACTTACATGCTCCGGAATTTGCGTCCTCACGGAATCTGCGTCTAGATATTTTCTTTGAAACTCCAGAAAGTGTTTATAATTGCACTTTCCAAACGTTTTTCTTAAGCTGACCTGATCACGAAATGCTCAAGGTGAGCTTTTGTGATCGTCCTGTGTCCGTCGTCGTCGTCCGTCGTCAGCAATTACTGTTAACACTCTAGAGGTCACAAATTTTGCCCAATCTTAATGAAACTTGGTCTGAATGTTACCCTAAATAAAATCTTGGACGAGTTTGATATTGGGTCATCTGGGGTCAAAAACTAGGTCACCAGGTCAAATCAAAGGAAAAGCTTATTAACAGTCTAGAGGTCACAATTTTGGGCCAATTTAAATAAAATTTGGTCAGAATTTTACCCTCAATAAGATCTTGGACAGGTTTGATATTAGGTCATCTGGGGTCAAAAACTAGGTCCCCAGGTCAAATGAAAGGAAAAGCTTGTTAACACTCTAGAGGCCAAATTTATGACTGTATCTTCATGAAACTTGGTCAGAATGTTAATCTTGATGATTTTTAGGTCAAGTTCGAATCTGGGTCATGTAGAGTCAAAAACTAGGTCACCAGGTCAAATAAAAGGAAAAGCTAGTTAACACTCTAGAGGCCACATTTATGACCGTATCTTAATGAAACTTTTTCAGAATGTTAATCTTGATCATCTTTTTGTCAAGTTCAAATCTGGGTCAGGTGGGGTCATAACTAGGTCACCATGTCAAATCAAAGGACAAGCTAGTTAATACTCCAGAGGCTACATTTATGACTGTATCTTAATGAAACGTGGTAAGAATGTTAATCTTGAAGATCTTAAGGTCAGGTTCGAATCTGGGTCAAGTGGGATCAAAAACTAGGTTACCAGGTAAAATCAAAAGAAAAGCTAGTTAATACTCTAGATGCCACATTTATGAACATATCTTAATGAATCTTGGTCAGAATATTAATCTTGATGATCGTTAGGTCAAGATCAGATTTCGGTCAGAAGGGTTCAAAAACTAGGTCACCAGGTCAGATCAAATGAAAAGCTTGTTAACATTCTAGTGGCTACATTTATGGCAATATCTCTATGAAACGTGGTCAGAATATTAATCTTGATGATCTTTAGGCTAAGATCAAAGCTGGGTCAATTAGGGTAAAAAAACTAGGTCACCAGGTAAAAAAATCAAAGGAAAAACTTATTTACACTCTAGAGGCTAAAATGTTGTCCAGCATCTGTTGTCCATCGTGCGTCAACATTTGCCTTGTTAACACTCTGGAGGCCACAGTTGTATTGGTCCGAATATTTGTCTTGGTCATGTTCGATTGTGGATCATGTGTGGTCAAAAACTAGGTCACCCAGTCAAATCAAAGGAAAAGCTTGTTAACACTCTAGAGGCCACATTTATGACCTCATCTTGATGAAACTTCGTCAGAATGTTTTATCTTGATGATCTTTAGGCCACGTTTGAATCTGGGTCATGTGGGGTCAAAAACTGGGTCACTATGCCAGAGATCAAAGGAAAATCTTGTTACACACTAGAGCCCACAGTTTAAGTTTGAAACTAAACGCATGAGAATTGGTCAGAATATTTGTCTTGATGATCTCTACTGGGTCATGTGGGCCAAAAACTAGGTTACTCGGTCAGATCAAAGGAAAAGCTTGTTTAACAGTCTAGAGGCCACATTTATTACCCTGTCTTCGTTAAACTTGGTCAGAAATTCATCTTGATCGTTTTTAGGCCAAATTCGAATCTTGGAATTTTGGGTCAAAAACAGGGACACTAGGCCAGATCCAATGAAAATCTTGTTAACACTCCAGAGTCCACATTTTAAGTTTGAAACTCATTAGAATTGGTCAGAATGTTTGTCTTGATGACTTCTATGTCAGAGTCGTATCTGGGTCATGTTGCGTCAAAAACTAGGTCAACCGAACAAATCAAAGGAAAAGCTTGTTAACACTGTAGGGCCACATTTATGATCCTGTCTTAATGAAACTTGGTCAGGAAGTTTATCTTGATAATCTTTAGGCCAAGTTCAAATCTTGGGGTCATGTGGAATCAAAAAATAAGTCTCTTAGCAAGATGAAAGGAAATATTGTTAACACTATAGAGACCACATACTCATGAGAATTGGTCAAAATATTGTTTTAGAAATCTAGGTCAAGTTTGAATATGTGTCATCTGGGGTCAAAAACTAGGTCACCCTGTCAAATCAAAGAAAAGCCTTGTGTATGCAGTAAGGAGTGCAGTTTTCGTTTGATGTGTGTGGAACTTAATCAGAATATGAAATCTCTGACCAGTTATTTTCTGGGTCAGATGGGATCAGAAACTAGGTCACCAGGTCAAATAAGAAAAAGATCGTTTGCACTCTAGGGGCCTCTTCTTTGCTCCAATCTTCACGAAACGTTGTAAGATTGTTTGTTTTCATGAAATCTTGAACAGATGAAAAGAAAAATCTTTTTTACACTAGAAGCCACATTTTTTGCTCCAGTCTTCATGGAACTTGGTCAGAATGTTTATTTCCTTGAAAACTCGGACGAGTTCGAAACTGGGTCATGTGGTGTCAAAAACTGGGTCATAGTTGAACAGAATCTGTGGGATGCAAATTTGGAAAACCTGTTTTTCTCAGAATTCCATGTTTCTTCTTTTCATATGGGTCTTGATTTTCATGAATTATGTGATATATGATTATGATTGATAGATATTTGTCAGAATATTGTCATTACTTCGATGAAGTTGTTCTGTTAGCTGGCAACATGTTTGTGAAAAATGTCCCTAGGCAGGGGACGTTGGTAATGCTGTTATATTGTTTTGTTCATATAGTTAATTGATTTGAAAGCATATGGGGCGGTCTTTTCTTTAGAACGGGACCTGTAGAAGGGGTGAAGCGCCCCTCTTTAAATGCCTAGCTGTAGCACAGAATTATACACAGTGCTGTTTGGTGTTTTTCTTGATTTCAACGTAGACATTCTGAACTGTCAATTCAATATAGTCTGCATTAAAAAAGACCAGCATACCTTACTTCAAATGTACCCAGTCCACACACTCCGTAATTACATTAACTGGTTTGGGGAACCATTTAATGGACATTGAAGAATAGCAGGGCACTGGTCAAAATAAAATTCAGGTACTACTTTCGAAGGAATGATCAAGAATCAAGAAATGTCATTTTTATAAGCTCGACAATTCAAAGAAATATGTACCTATTCTACTCACCCTGGCGTCGGTGTCGGTGTCGGCGTCACTCCTTAGTTAAAGTTTTGCATGCAGGTTCATAATGGCTATCATTTAAAGGCATAATATAGCATGAAACTTATTTTTACGTTTTCAAGGTCAATTACCAACATCACTAGGTCAAGTCCCATAACTCTGACATGTATTTTGGTCAAATTATGCTCCCGTTTAGACTTTGAAAATCCTGGTTAAAGTTTTACTTGCAAGTTACTATCTCCAAAACTAATGCAGAAATTGAATTGAAACTTCACATTTGCCTTTGTTGTTATAAAACTATGTGATAACATCAAGTCCCATAACTCTGACATACATTTTGGCCAAATTATGCCCCCTTTTGGACATAAGAAATCCTGGTTTGCGTGCAAGTACATATGACTATCATATAAAGACATAGAGCTTTGAAACTTATTTTTTTCCTTTTTCTAGGTCAATTACCAACCTCACTAGGTCAAGTTCCATACATCAAACATGTATTTTGGCCGATTTATACCACCTGTTGGACTTAGAAAATCTGGTAGAAATTTACGTGCAAGTTATTTTCTCCAAAACTTATGCAGATATTTAATTCAAATTTCACATATGTCTTCGTTGTTATAAAACTAGTTGATGGCATCAAGTCCCATAACTTTGACATGCATTTTGGTCAAATTATGCTCCCCCTTTGGACTTAAAAAATCGTGGTTGAAGTTGCAAGTTACTATCTCCAGCTAATATACAGATATTGAATTGAAACATCTTGTGTCTTTGGGGTTATAAAACTGGGTTATAGCATCCAGTCCAATAACTCTGACATGCATTTTGGCCAAATTATGTCCCCTTTTTGAACTTCTATATATTATCTCCAAAACTAATGCAGATACTGGATTGAAACTCTATAGATATTTTAACACTTAGGGTAATATTCCTGCTTTTGCGACAACAATTCGAATAGTCGAGCATTGGCTGTCTTACGGGCAGCTCTTGTTTGACTCGCTTTTATATACCAGACATCCAGAGGTTTGATATAGGGCCTACGCTGATCAGATATTCAAGAAGAGTGACAAAAATGCAGCAGCCAACTTGAGATCTGTCTTCCTTATTTCCAGATACTCTAGCGTGATTGTACATAATCTTTCTACCATCATGGGCCATTTCCCAAACCTAATCTTAATAATGCCTCTGTTAACGATTACAACGTGATAAACAGCTCAAAGCCACAGTCCAGAAAGTGACGAGAAAACCAGCTGAAAGCAATTAAGCAGATGCCATTTTCATAGCCTTATTAATTTCTATTTACTTCTTGCTCTATCATGAGCTGGATAAAGTGCTTTCTGGGTGACCGTAAAAAGTCACCTCAGCGATACCAAAAGGAACAGTCATTGGCCGTTTTCTCGTTTACTTAAGCGTTTTTTAACCTTAGCCTTCTGGCAGCAAATGATTTTGCCTTTGCGACCAGTGCAGACCAAGATCAGCCTGCACATCCGTGCAGTCTGATTATGGTCTGCACTTTTGGCTATTCAGTCGGTAAATTTTCAGTAAGCATCCCTTTGAATAATAAGTGGTACTACCCAAATTGAATGATGGACCAGTCCATTTTAGAAATTTAGCAGGGTTAGTGATCCCAGACACTGTTATATATATATCTATATAGTTCACCATTAAGGCTTTTATCATTTACAAAAAACATAGTCATTTGTTTCGTCAAACTTCAAAAGACATTTCAACATTTGTAAATATTGAAATGATGTTTCCTGCTAAACCATTCTTAACAGTCGGAATTTTGAAACGAGACACGCTGTTGAGGCCAACTACTTCAATTTAAAAATTGTCCACGGCGGCATGGACCTTTGCGTACACCTTGGCCTGTCCCGGAGATCAAGGCCACAAGAACAAGGAACCTAAGGAGCTGCCAGCAGGATCTCAAAGAACCCAGTCATGCAACACACTTTTGATCTGTTTTTATTAAGCGACATCCTAGCTAAGTTTGAAACTCAGTCATTTCGGGTGAACAACTACGTTAGTCTGAATTTAAGCACAACCCTGTCCCATGTACAGAAATTCAGAGGTCCAGTTCGCATATTTGGCACGGAATTTCCTTTTGCTGCATCTTGCAGCAACTTTCGTACTTGTCTTATATATATATATATTTTTTTTTGCAAGAGTAACTGCAAAATATGTGATCTTAGACTTGTCCATTTGACTTGGTAAAGGCCCTGGGCCAATACCTATTAAAACCCATCCCTATAGATATTTATAGATATATATGAAAATCCTTAAGTTAATATTTGTGGAATTTCTACAAGTGCATGTCTTACTACTAGATCTACTTTATATTTTTCTGCAGCATTTGTTTGTGGGACTATTTTATTTTGTGTTCTTTTTATTCTTTACATTATTTTTAAATTTTACTTATATTTATTCAATATCTACTACTTTATGTTTTACTATTCTAAAGTTTTATGCATTTAGGTTATTGTAGTTATATAGAGGACATAACTTCTTGGTGTGTATATAAATTTATTCGTTATCTAATTTTCATCTTGGCACACTTTTACATATACATTCAGCCCCATGTGGTTCTGGGACGATCTGTGTATGAAAAGAGTTGGAACCACTGCCTTACCCTTGCATGATCGTAAGAGGCGACTAATAGGGTTTTAACACTTGGTTTTGCTGTAACTCTGTGATTCCAGCAGGTATGCAAATTTTGATTCCATACCTCATGTTTTTATTTCGATATAAATGAGATGTGAAACCAAAATTTGTAGTCCTGTTTGGCGCCATATAACCTATACTGTGTTGGTGCGCCGTAAAACCCAAATAAATAAATAAATACATATACAATCAGTACAGTGTGGAATACAGTATCATTCAAGATTTGAAATATACGAGAGTGTTGACTATTTTAACTGCAAAGTTCCGTACAGCGACTGCTTAAAAATGTACACAAGTTTAGAGACAAACATTGATGAAAACAAAATGACTGTCTAAACTAATACAAAAGAAGCCCATTATTAATTACATTGAATTGAAACTTGATAGAAATTTAGTTTTGGAAGTGTCAATTGAATGTGTACATGTACTGCAGTATAATGGTTTGAACTGTTTCGTATCGTGAACGTTTAACGATATTTTCTGCCATTATAACTTGGAAAAGTTCATTTAATTTACTAGAAACTTTGTCCTTCTGACAAAAAATTAAAGTAGAATATTCACGTTAATAAAAGGTTCAAAATGTTATCGGTTTGAGTGTTCTTGAGTCCACGCGCATATACGGAAATATAGCTGTTTACAACAACTTGTTTTTCAAGATTCATATCAGAAATATGGGGAAACGAAAGTGAAGGGGTACGTCTTTTAAGGACGGAGAGGGGACATAGGACAAATGAATGTATATCCTAACAATATAAAAGCAAGCTCATCTTTTCGCCGAGAAGTGGGTGCCTGTATTAGGGAGAGCGTTTATACTCGGCTATATGGTATTATATGCATATCTCAAAACATGCTCAAGGTCACTTAATAGCAACGCATTTCAGTTGATTGGGCTAGATCCACTGAAAACTGTTGCAGGGGTTATCCGGTTTTTGTAAAAACTTAAAGGACTGGGAATATATGGCAATATTCGCAAGATCCCATCATAATAATATATTTGTATTAACAAAACCGGGAATGGTTCAAATATTTGGCAATATTCGCAAAATCCTATCATAATGATGTATTTGTATTAACGAAACCGGGAATGGTTCAAATATTTGGCAATATTCGCAAGATCTCACCATAATGATATATTTACGTTTCATAATGTTTGATAAGTTTTCTTGTACGCACTAGAAATAATCCAAACCAAGATTTTGGAACGGACGTACAGCGGTAACTACATGCCAACCAGAACAATTTTCGGGAAACAAACATTTTATTACAATTATTACTGTTTGTACTGTTTGTATCTCATGCATGTTACACGGGAGTCGTTTATACGAATACAACATTGGATTAGAGTCAAGCGATTCATCAACCACCATTCATAATTTTATCATGGCATCACAGTACATTAGGGGTTCCAATTGACCAATCAGAGAGCTGCATTTTCGAGTACCTGCCAGTTTCCACTTGGGTATATCGAAGTATATTTACAATGAACATATAGTGACTTTAGAAATAAATATCACATTATTTTAGAAATCAAATTAAGATTTTTCACTGCACATGCCCCAGATGATGCTACAAACCACAAAATTTTGAAGATTCATTGAAATATTATTTCGATTTAATACCTTTATTTTAGTTAAAATTTTGAGATTTTACACAAGGTGTCAATGATAAAGTCCGAGTAAAATGTAATCAATGCCCGAGTAAAATGTAATCAATGCCCAAGTAAAATAAGTATCATTCCGCAATGTTTTGGACATGTTAAAATTATGAATTCTCAATGATGGTATCTGGATTTAATAACGGTGGAACAACGTTTTGTACAAAGCAAATATTTGCAGCTAGCTCTACAACATATTGTGTGATGTCAGCGGCAAACCCTATAATCTTTAAGACTGATTTAGCGGTCCTGACTAGAATAAAAGGAAGGACTGTTGGGTGATCACAGGCGAACCATAGAAACATCTCAACCAGGTATCTCATCTAGAACAAGAACTAATTCCAGCTAGGCAATGCTGGTAGAGACCAACCCTGAACACCAGCACCTGGTACTGTTTTACGATGCAAGACCTGATTTTTCATCATCTAGCCACATATTTAGAAGCTAGGACTTGTCAAACATACCGAATAAATTTACTTTTTCTATTCGTACACCGCTCACGAAAATGTAAATTATGGTGTTCAAAAGTGAAACATATTTCGATTTTACATTGAAATAAACAAGTATCGCCTGTTTTGAAATATTCTTTGTGTGTTGATGGCATTATTCTACTTTTATTTCATCTGGACTGCTCATTTCATTGTAGATTATGGTGTTCAAAAAAATGAAATATATTTCGATTTTACATTGAAATAAACAAATATCCTTTATTTATTCCTTGTGTATTTTGAAATATTCTTTGCGTGTTGAAAAGTATTTATTTATTCTATCTTTATTTTATCTGGACGGCTCATTTCATTGCTACATGTTATAAGTTTTTTTTACAGATCGTACGACACTACAGAATCCCATATGTAAAGAGACAAACACGTGATTTTATACTTACGTCTATGGCAAGCCAATTGTCCAATAATTACGTGAACCCTAGTTCACGGTCGAAAAACTAGGATTAACGATCGATAAACTAGGTTTTTCGAATACTAACTTATATTTTCGAGCGAAAACATAGGATAACGCTGTGTACCATAGTTCACGCTCGTAAATATAGGTTCACGGTTGTAAACCCCAGTTCACGGTCGTAAACATAGGTTCACGTTCGTAAACTATGGTTTACGAGCGTGAACCGGGGTTTACGAGCGTAAACATAGGATAACGATCGTAAACATAGGATAACGACCGAAACTCATAGTTCAATCGAGAAACCTAGTTTATCAAACGTAAACCATGGTTTACGGTCGATATATTAGGATTATAGGATCAACAATGAATTTCGGGCGTGAACATGGGTTTACGGCCATGAACCTATGTTTACGGACGTGAACCTATGTTTACGACCGTGAACCATAGTTTACGGACGTGAACCTATATTTTCGAGCGTAAACCTATGTTTACGAACGTGAACTTGGGTTTACGAGCGTGAACTTAGGTTTACGTTCGATAAACCAGGTTTTTCAAACGTAAAACCAGGTTTTTCAAATACTAACCTATTTTTTCGAGCGAAAACATAGGATAATATCGTAAACCATAGTTCACGCTCGTAAACGTAGGTTTACGTTCGTAAACCCAAGTTTACGGTCGTAAACATAGGATAACGACCGAAATTCATAGTTAAATCGAGAAACCTAGTTTATCGAACGTAAACCTGGGTTCACGAGCGTAAACTATGGTTTACGCCCGGTATCTTATGTTTTCGCTCGAAAATATAGGTTAGTATTAGAAAAACCTAGTTTTACGTTCGAAAAACCTAGTTTATCGATCGTTAATCCTAGTTTTTCGAACGTGAACCAGGGTTCACGTAATTATTGGACAATCGGCTTGCCATATACGTCATATGCATGAGTCAAATTGACGTAAATTTTGCTTGATACTTGATATGTTGATAAACACTTGTCACAAAACCGCATGAAGTAAACACTTGTCACAAAACCGCATGAAGTGAAGTAATTCATCGCAGTTTTTGTAATATTGCATCAGTTTTTTAGAACATTTATCAAATAAATTTGAAAGAAATCTAGGTCTTAAAAGTGCTCCAAATGGCTTTCTACAAAAATACTTAAGATAGTAGATTGAATGATTTACCTTACTTAGCCCCAAGATCGGGATAAGAGCTTCAATACGTTTGAAAGAAAAAATAGATACCTGTAAAATGATGTATGGCAAGTGATGTCACATTCCCTGAAAGAGTGTATGTGGGCTGTTCAAAAGTGCTCAAAATTGCTTAATACATAAAGACTTAAAGTGGGTGTTACACATAATTCATCCCCAAGATAGAAACATGAGTTTCAAAACGTTGGAAAGACAATAAAAATACCTTCAAAATGATGTATAGCAAGTGGTGTCACATTCCATGATAGAGGGTGTAGGGGTTGTTCAAATGTGTTTTAAGGGGACGCATATTGCTACATTCACAGTTCATACAGAAATGCGGAAGGGGTGCATATTCAAGAAATCGATGGTGGGAAAATAAAAAACATATTCCTGAACTGATATAATACTGATGGACACCTGTAATATTCAGTACTTTGTGGATAAGGATGCGGTACTATGAATGCAATAGGAAAACAGAGGTCTTTGTGGAAGTACATTCAACACAAAATATTAAGCTTTTGTATAAGGAAAAATAAGGTTTTCTTACAATAACAGTGTTCCAAATAATGTTGAAGGGATGAAATTTTCTTTCTAACACACCAGGTTTGCTTAAACATGTAAAAATTTAACGCCACGTCATTTCAGCTCGGGATGGACGCCATGGCATATTTCTCATTGATAAAAAATGTAAACAAAAAAATCAGAGTGGGATTAGCATTGCAAGGGCATAACACGACATTCTACACAATGAATACCTTAGAACAGATATCTAAGATGCTACACAGGTCAGGCGGGTTAAATGCATAATGTCGATCACTTGAAATTCATCTTGAAAAGGTGGTTAATTCTAGTTTATTTACATGGTTTTTAATATTCCCACGACTTCTCGGCGATTCACTGCAAATGTATTACTGCGCCGGACGAAAGGTAACTCTAATAAACAACGGGAGGCAACTTAGGTGTCAGCATGTGTACGATTTTTAAAAAAACATGTCGATGATTATAATTTCTTATCAAATAATGAATCCTATTCAGATATTCGTCTTTAATATTAGAAAATTATTCATTTCTGTGGACATTTATCAAAAAATATTACTTACAGTGGACTACTTTGCGCATCAAACTGGTTTCCGCTTCAGTTGTGAGGCACTTCCGTTATACTTTTTGACAACAATAACAAAACACAAAATGAATCAATAAAGTCACTTATAAACCGATTGCTACTTAAATCAGTGTAAGTATAGTTGTTGTTACAACATTTTACATGTTCGTTACGTTATGAGATAAAGTTTATCTTGAACTGCATAATCCGTTAATTACGTTTAGATGATATTGCATTTACAACTTATTTGACCCCGTTTATTTACGTGAATGACAGCATTCTCGTGCAACTCGTGCAAACACAGTTATGAAAAGTATGGTGGAGAATTCAAGGACAAATTATAAATGACATTAAAGTGAGGATAACTGTATATTCGTCCAGTTTTGATCATTGACATTCCTGCTGTGTATTAGTAAGTTTTGTGAACAATATTAGAATGCTACTTTTATTTATTTAAGTGCATTGTAGTTCATGAATACCAAGTTAAAAATTAATAATGGCAACATTTCTAGGCCCTTTTTGTAAGCCACTAGACTTCTGTAACGATAAATGTTTAATGTATTAAGGGGAATATACTCTTTAAGTTTTGGAATGTGGCATTCCTTGACCACCGTATCTTTTCTTATGCACTACTTTGTAAACAAACTAAATAATGTGTTTTAGCTTACATATGCGAAATGAAAAGCAAGACAGTGAACTTATTTCACATTCTTTCTTTAAATTAGAATCTGTAGGAGATTGATAAATGTTTGGACCAGGTGAAGCACTATTATTTTCGCACAAAAAAGTATTAATTGTTGACTTTGAGTGTACACAATAAGTCTTATGTAATTCAACAATAACTTTCTTGTTTCAGTTTTTCTCATTTTTATTTTAGTGAGCAATCCTTTGTGTACTTATAACAGTTGAAACAGTATCCATTTCATTTCCAAAAATCTTGTACTTTTTTGCAGGTAAATTTTATCATACCCCACCCACTTTTTTTCTAATTTCAAAGTATGCGTCCCCTTAAACAGCTTTCTGCAATAAGTAATAATTTACAAAATTGAATGATCTAACTTATTAAGCCCCAAGATGCAGACATGAGCTTCAACGTGTTTGAAATACAATACAGATACCTGCAAAATGACGAATGACAGAGGATCTGTGGGCTGTTCAAAATGTTCAAAACGGCGTTTCTCCATTAATACTTAAAGCACAAAATTGAACAGTGTATTAAACTCATCCCCAAGTTAGAAAGTTAAACCTAAATGTAATTGATAGAAAATAGGTATATCTTAACATTGAGGTAGAACAAGTGGTGAAGGAATGTATGTGGGCTGTTCAAAATGCTCAAAACTGCGTTTCTCTGAGAAGATTTTAGGTACAAGATTAAATATTATATCAGCTTTATCCCTGAGGTAGAAAGTTCGGCTTAAACGCATCTAAAAACAATATGAGTATCTTTGAAATGATATACAGCAAGTGGTGTCACATTCCCTGTAAGAGGGTATGTGGGCAGTTCTAAAGTGCTCCAAACGTCTTTCTCGAGGAAGACTCCTGGAGAATAACTGAATGGTATAGGTTGTTGAAAGACAATAAAGATACCTGTAAAATAGTATAGGAAAAGTGGTGTCACATTCCCTGAAAGTGGTTCTGTAAGCTGTTTAAAAGTGCTCAAAACGGCTTTCTTAATGAAGACTAAATGTGAAAGATTGAATGTTATACTCAGTTCACACCGAAGATAGAATCATGAGCTTCAAAGCGATTGTAAGACAATGTAAATACCTGCAAAATGATATATTGCAAGTGGTGTCACATTCCATGAAAGTGGATCTGTGGCTGTTCAAAGTGCTCCAAACGATTTTCTTCTAGAAGAGTTAAGGCAGAAGGTAGAATTATTTACCTTATTTATCCCCAAGATAGGAACCTGACTCTTAATGAATTTGAAATATAATATACATATCTGCAAAATGATGTACGGCAAGTGGTGTCACATTCCTTTAAAGTCAGTCTGCGGGCTGTTCAGGAGTGTTCCAAACAGCTTTCTCAAAGAAGACTTAACGTAAAAGATTGAATGATCTACCTTATTTATTCCCGAGATAGGAGCCTGGCTCTTACTGTATTTGAAAGGTAATACACAAGTCTACAAGATGATATGCAGCAAGTGGTGTCACATTCCCTGAAAGAGGGTCTGTGATCTGTTCCAAAGTGTTCAAAATGGCTTTCTCAAAGAAGACTTAAGGTGAATGATTGATTGTTATACCTTTTTCATCTCCAAGATAGAAATCTGTGTTGGTTTATGAATTTTCAAAATCATGCATCTGAAAGACATTATAAATACATAAAATGATGTATGGTTAGTGATGTCACATTCCATGAAAGAGGGCCTGTGGGCTGTTCAAAAGTGCTCCAAACAGTTTTCTTCAAGAAAACTTAGGGCAGAAGATAGAATAATTTACCTTATTCATCCCCAAGATAGGAGCCTGACTCTTAATGCATTTAAAATATAATACACATTTCTGCAAAATGATATATAGCAAGTGGTGTCACATTCCCTGAAATAGTATCTATGGGCTGTTTAAAGGTGTTCCAAACAGCTTTCTTCACGAGGACCTAAGGTAGAAGATTGAATGAATACTTTACCTAACTCATCCCCGAGATACAAACATGACCTTCAATTCACCTGAAAGTATGAATGTATACCTTCAAAATGATGTAAAGCAAGTGGTGTCCCATTCCCTGAATATAAGTGTCTGTGGGCTGTCCAAAAGTGCTCCAAACGCCTTTCTATAAGAAAACTTCAGGTAGAAGATTGAATGTTCTTGCCTACCTAGCGGGGAAAGTATACATTTGTCCGAGCACGCGCCAGGGATAGATATTCCTGTCTTTCCCTAGGGAAAAACCTTGTCTAAAATAGCGTGCACTCCGGTAACGTCACACAGTACTGGCACTATAATGACGTCATTAACTATATAAATAATGCCAGGAAATACCCAAATCTATTCGTCATCATAATCTATTTTGAACGTTATAGGCAAGAAAAATGATCCAACATGTCTGCCTGTGTAAGACAGCTATTTTCCCGACCCTCGGGACAGCTTTGTATAAAAAACCTCGCTAACGCTCCGTTTTTCATTCCACACTGTCCCTCGGGTAGGGAAAAACCTGTCTTACACAGGCAGGCATGTAATATCCTTATAATCTACCTTAGCAATCCCCAAGATAGGAACTTGGCTCTTAATGTATTTGAAAAACAATATACGTCTCTGCAAAATGATGTATGGCAAGTGGTGTCACATTCCCTGAAAGCGGGTATGTGAGTTGTTCAAAAGTGCTCCAAATGGCTTTCTCCAAAAAGACTAAAGGCAGAACATTAAATGATCTACCATATTTTATCCCCATGATACGAGCCTGGTCCTTAATGCATCTGAAAGACAATATAAATATCGGCAAAATGATGTTTGGCAAGTGGTGCCACATTCCCTGAAAGTGGGCAGTTCAAAAGTGCTCCGAATGGCTTTCTGGTAGAAGATTATAAGGATATTACATGCCTGCCTGTGTAAGACGGGGTTTTCCCTACCCGAGGGACAGTGTGGAATGGAAAACCGAGGTTTTTATCCATGCTGTCCCGAGGGTAGGGAAAACAGCTGCCTTACACAGGCAGACATGTTAGATCATTTTTCTTGCCTATCATGTTCAAAATAGATCGTAGACAAATAGGTTTTGGTAATTCCTGACATTATTTATAAAGTTTATGACGTCACAATGGTACCAGTACTATGTGACGTCACCTTAGTGCACGCTATTTTAGACAAGGTTTTTCCCTAGGGAAAGACAGGAATATCTATCCCCGGCGCGTGCTCGGATAAATGTATACTTTCCCCGCTAGGTAGGCAAGAATTAATTATTTACCTTATTCATCCCCAACATGGGACCCTGACTCTTAATGCATTTAAAACATAATTTACATTTCTACAAAATGATGTACGGCAAGTGGTGTCAAATTCCTTTAAAGAGCGTCTGTGTTCCAAACAGCTTCCTCCAAAAAGACTCGAGGTTAAAGATTGAATTATATACCTTATTCATCCCCAAGATAGGAACCTAGCTCTTAATGTACTTGAAACACAGTATAAATACCTTTAAAATAGTGTATAACATATGGTGTCACATTCCTTGAAAATGTGTCATTTGGCTGTTCAAACGTATTCTAAGCGGCTTTCTCCAAGAAGACTTAATTAAGCTGTAAGATTTAATGATATACCTAATCCATCCCCATGGTAGAAATATACTGTAAATACCTTTAAAATGCTATATAACAAATGGTGTCATATTCCCTAATACAGAATCTGTAGCCTGTTCAAAAGTCATTCTTACGGCATTCTCACAGAAGACATAAGATAGAAGATTGAATTAATTACCTAATTCATACCAGAGATAAAAATCTGGGCCATAAATGAATTTGAAAGACAGTATAAATATCTGTAAAATGATGTATGAATGGTAAATATTCCCTGAAAGACAGCATGTGCCGTACATTTTTAAGCTTCGTCGACCAATAGACGTTAGTGTTTGCAAACGGTGTTACTGCTGTTTCTGCTACTGTTGGCCAACAAGTTGTTAGTGGTTATGTCAGAATATTGTAATTTATGGGGCCTTAAAGTCAATGCTTCGAAAACTAAAGTAGTAATGTTTTGGAAAAATAAGAGGGGTATCCGTAACCTTCCTGTCTTTCGTTTTGAAGAAAACGTTTTAGATATTGTCAACCATTTTTCTTATTTGGGTGTTATTTTTTCTTTTAATGGGAAATTTAGTAAAACCAAAACCTATCTGACTGACCAAGCCCGCAAAGCCATGTTTTCTGTTATTAAAAAGTCTAGAAAATTGCACTTGCCTATTGATATGCAATTACAACTATTTGACACCATGGTCGCACTTATTCTTTTATATAGCTCGGAAGTAGGGGGAATTGAAAACGTTGATATTATTGATACATTTCAATTGAAATATCTTAAATATATCTTGAATCTGAAGCAGAGCGCACCTAACTGTATGTTATATGGCGAATTTGGTATTACACCACTTTCTAATCGTACCAAAAGTAGAGTTTTAAATTATTGGTGTAAGCTTGTGAATTCCAAGGAAGATAAAATTTGCAATATCATATATAGAACATCACTTTTTTGCATGAAAGATTAAATATTAAATTTAGTTGGATCTCCTTTGTCCGAGATAATTTGAATAATCTGGGTATGTCCAGTTATTGGTTCGAACAAAAAACTCCATTGTTTAACTCATTTAAAAGGATTGTTAACTCCAGGCTTAACGACCAATTTGTGCAAAACTGGAATAGTATTGTTAATAATTCAAGTAAATGTTTGAATTACAGAATGTATAAACAAGAATTTGTATTTGAAAAATATTTCAAACTTCTGCCAAATGATCTTGCTGTTACACTATGTAAATTTAGGTGCATGAATCATAAATGACCTATAGAAAAATGAAGATTTTACAATATTGCTAGAGAACAAAGAATCTGTCAATTATGTGATAATAACCTATTAGGCGATGAATTTCATTATCTCTTTAATTGTACATTCTTTAATAATGTTAGAAAAAAATATATTGATGACTACTACTTTAAACGTCCTAATGCTTTTAAATTCTCCAAACTTATGAATTGCGAAGATAGAACGACTTTACTTAAATTGGCAGTGTTTTGTAAAAACATAATGTCTTGTTTTAGATAATTTGCTAGTTTTGAGGTGATGGGCCAGTAATCAAACTTGGTAATAACCGGGTGTTTGCTTGTTCTTCTGTGGGTGCAGAATATTTAGTGAGTTTATAGTTTGCCAATTGTGTTTCCGGGCATACTACCTTAACAACATTTCTCATCCTCAACTTTACTTAAATTGGCAGTTTTTTTCTCTGTAAAATATGATGTCTAGTCTTAGATAATTTGCTAGTGTTGGGGTGATGGATCCGAAATCAAACTGGGTAACAACCGAGTGTTTGCTTATTTTTCTCGGGTTTGTAGATTAGAGGGTTTATAGTTTACCAATTGTGATTCCGGGTCCGCTACCTTAATAAAATTTCTCATCCTCCTTGTACACAGTTCACAATAATTACATCTTGTTTCATATGCCATGTTGTATGTTACATTGTTTGTAATGTTTATGTCAGATGCCCATATAAGGGCCTTGGCTTTTGAATAAACTTGAAACTTGAAACTTGGTTATTGTGAATTCTAATTATAGACACAGGCACGGGTCCAGTGTACATTTTTTGTTTAATATAATTTTTTTCAAACAAATATACTTTATATATGTTAGTCAAATGAAAAAAAAAAAAAAAAAAGGCGATGGCAAAAAATCCGGTAATAGTGTCATATACATTGAATGTAAATGACACTATGACCGAATTTTTTGTCATCGATTTTTTTTCTATATAAAGTATGTTTGTCAGATTCAGGCCTTTGATTCTTCTCTTGTCTTACGACAAATTCTTAGTGCCGCTTTGCGTGCCTTTACAGGTAATTGTTGATTTCATTCATTGTATTATTCATTTGTCTTTCATTTCATATCATATTTGTATTGCATTCGCTTCGAAATATGGAATTATGCACTTTTGGACAGTAAATAGAAATACATGGTAGTTGAAGCCATTTTTCGACTCTTGTCTTACGACAAATTCTTAGTGCTGCTTTGCATGCCTTTAGCCTTTACAGGCAGATGACCCACATGTACTCTCCAACCCAGGGCGTAAGAATCCAGACTACGACATTGGTGGCCAGTGTACCGTTTTGGTAAGGAGTGTAGTACGAACATCATGGGTCGAGTATTCAGGGTGTGAATGTTGTCAGCCGAGCTTACCAGAGGGTGACGTGCTTATTAATAAAACACGGCCCAACCCAGCCCGGCCCAAACCACGGAAATAGCCGATTCCGATTGTACGGAAACCACCGGAAACTTACGGACGGAAGGCTAATATAATTACGAATGGTGACACCGTCATCTTAATCAAGGCAAATTTTATGTGTATTTTATTTCATTATTACAAAAGTAGAAGCAAAGTATTTAATATTGATGATACGTATGTTTGATGAAGTATTGCACTTGACATAAGCAAAGACCTAAAATAATAAGACATTTGAATCACACTCAATCAAAGAAGTAATACGTTCGGCAGTCGATGTGTCATTTTGTGTACCGGACAGACACGAGATAGCAGTTTGCAGGATACTTTCAACAGAACTGGACAAGCTAGTTAATGGTACGTCGTTATTTCACACCTAATGATGTGACACTAGGTTGTGTAGTATGGCGAAGGGGTCTATACCGTGCACTGGAAGTATTTATAAAATTTGGTTGCCCGACCAAGATAGCGTTTTAGCATATTAAGTATTGATTTAATAAAAATATCTTGCCTTAGGGAACATATGAATATAAACACTCTTATATTAAGGTTGTCAAAGATTTGCGTTGATAAGTACACATTTTGCGAAAATTAACTAGAAATGTAAGTTTATGAAATTATTATTATACTCATTTTGCCTATCTCGGTTGCGCAACCAAGACAGATCGAAAATAGATGAACTTCGAAGCTATGCGCTGTTTTCATACTTGCCATTTGTTTCAGGTTGTTGAAGTATTCAAATTTGAATATAAAGCTATAAATTTTATCAAAAGCTAAAAAAAGTCCACTTTTTACATTTTTTTCATATTAAAGGGAGGCAATTATAAAATTTCATAAAAAGTGTCAAAGTAAACATTTCCAGAAGAGGTATAACTCTATGTAATAGGGCTTTGTTCCTGAAATACAAGAAAACTGAAAAAATATCATAAAATGTTGCTCAAATGATAAATCATATGATTTAGCTTTAAACAAAACCGGGTGATATGTATGGAGATGATACCCGGAGTTACAGTAAGTTGTAGAAATGAATTAACTGGAGTATAAAATATGAAAGATTGGTCGCAAAGTTTCGAACTCGGACCCCCCACCCCCACCGCTCAGTCTGTTTAAAACAAAACAATAAAAAAAAAAAACCGGTAAATATCTAATATGGATAAATGGGAGGGTAGTGATAGCAATGAACTTTCGTGTTTTAACAATTTACTGCTAACGTTATTTTTGTTTTTAGATTATTTAATTTTTTATTTCTCTTTTATATTTGAAATAATACTAGCATATCTTTTTAACATAGAATTAAAAAAAAAACCCGGTCTGGTCGGACTACGAACTATTTCAGCCTATGCTTATACAACTATTCACACAATGTTAACTTTTTTGTTTTTAAAATGAACATTTTAAAGCATGGATTACAAATGTGTGCAATTCAGATGTTAAATTATTATACCCCACACAATGTCCAGTGCAATTTTCCCATTAGTTTAACTTGAATAATATATCATATTTACAAGCGTTTTTATATCTCGTGCGCAAAATCGTTATTTTCAATTTCTGCGCATGTGATATTATACAATAATTGCCTTTTGGTGAGGTCGATATGAGCCGCGCCATGAGAAAACCAACATCCGCGCAGTCTGGTCAGGATCCATGCTGTTTCCTAACGATTTCTCTAATCGCAATAGACAATGTTAGTTTTCTCATGGCGTGGCTCAAATGTGGGTTTACCGGCCCGATAAAAGCAATATCAACCTCGGGCGAATTTATCGACTTGATACCCTTTTAACAGGTCGATAAATCCACATATCGACCACACATAAAAGGCGACAAATTGTTTTATTATTAAATTAAGCCTAATAATAAGTATAAACATTGGATACAAATGTCTGCAGCCTTAGGTCATCTTTCGTGGTTAATTGTATACGACGTCGCATGGTTTTAACGTAATAACGTGTGGACGTCACAGCTGGAGGTCAATATGACGTGTTTGGCTCCGCCTTCGAGAAAATACGACTTTTTATCGCTGAACATGTGACTACATCTAGAACAATGGAAAGGACTATAAATATAGATTTAATGATAAAAACACAATAATTTCATATCACATGCGCAACAACGCTATTTTGTTTTTCTGCGGATGTGATATTACATTTTCATGTCTCCCTATGAGAGATCGATACTTTCGTACTCATTAAAAGACGATGCGCTTATTTATACATAGGATTAAATTACTTTATCTTGTGTTCATGCATGTGTGAACCCGGCCTATTTTTCTTTTCTGCTTTTAAATGATTTGTTCTACATGCAACATTTTGAAAACAATTTTTCATCAAATATTAAACTGAAACTATCACCATCAGATTGGAAATTAACTAACTACTAACTACTAAGAAAATGAGTGCTCTCATTATATGTTCTGTAGTTATCGCCGTTTTTCGAATGTTACTGCTGCTGATTTTGTTGAAGTATGCCCATAAATACAGCGTTATGTAACCTCAAGACTATACCTATCAAAAAGTATTTTTATACAGCAAAGTCGCGACAATTTCTAAGTGCTTACTAGTAAAGCCTCCTTAATTCTGTCTTTATTATTTGGTAAGTAATAACTTTTTTAATGTTAAATAAATCATTTCATTAATTTTTCGGTATAATAAAATAGAAGTAATGTATTTCTGAGAGGGTGATCCCTCGAAATAACTCTATCCGTGACTAATATTTTTCAATGCGACAATTGTAAGTTACTGTAGAGAAAGAGTTTAGTATTTAAAATGTAAATGTATAATAAAATGTTGACGAAAATGGGCTTAAAATCCTAAAAGGCCACAACAGGAAATAATTCTTCCCGGCTAATTCTGACTTTTAAGTTGGTCGGGACTTTGATATGCACAGTCAAACTTTTCCTGGCACCGCAGCATGAAAATGAACCTGGTAGTCATTTTATAACTTTACTTCATTCAAAAACATTTCAGGAACATTTTCAGAAAATAAGATACATACTGAGTGGCGAACGATCAGTAAAATGTTTAATAAAAAGTACTATATTATGTTTTTCATTACGCCGCTTTTGTGTGTAACATGTATTCAGGTATACACGGGAAACAATAAAGATCTGAAAGAAATCGAAAATGGCTAACAAAATAAGAATATAATTAAAATAAAATTTATGCTGTTGTAAACTTTTTATGGTGATTAACTTATTTTTCCCTTAGATACAAGCATTTGTATGTAAAAAATGAGTGTGCAATAGCTGCGCGTGAAAATATAGGGTAGGAGAAAATTAAGACAATACCGCGAAAACGAAGGAGACCCCTGTTTATTTTTCGCTCATATTACAACAATTCAATTTTTTTTATCATAATTGTATTTGTGAAAAAAAGAACACACTACTTAGTCATTCCATTTGAAAACATATAGGTTTCAATGGGCCTGTTATTCCAAATGAAACATAAAATTACTTTTTGGATATAATGGACAACCCAAAAAATAAATTAATCTCCGTAAAAACAGAAACGTGACAACTATATATATTTAGGGTTGAGCTAAAATGTGATTTCTCGACGCGATTTGCGTAAGAAGTACGAATTTTACCTTTTCAATACAATGTAATATCGGGTGAAGATCAACTTTTACTATTTTATGAAGGATGCAACTTGTTTTTGGAAAATCCCGCTCATTACACTTTCTTTACCGTAAAGTTGAAAAAATATGTAAGGTTAAAACTTTTCTGAGATGCTTTATGGATTTGGCCACACATGGGCAGTTTAACAAACCATTTTACGAGAATCATAAAGAAATAGTACAAACCAAAAAAAAAAAAAAAATTTCAATTAAATGTGGAATGAAAATTTATGTAGAATTTGAAAGGAAAAAACAACAGTCCTAGTTCAACATGTATTACTTGTATCTCGCATTGGTTTGAGAAATTATGATTTGAGTAGAACTTATTGTCGGGCTCAAACGATTCTTCTGTTGTTATGTATCAAAAATGCCGAGCACTAGCAAACGTACTAAAAGGGCATTCTGTATACAATAATATATCAAATCAACCTAAATAAATTGCAAAGTTTTGCAAGATATGTCTAACTATTGAAGTTTAATCTTGAAGTATCTAAATGCATAATCTGAAAGTGTAGAGCATTGGTAAATATCCAAACGAACCTTAACAAGTTTTTACTTGGTCTTTTTTTCACGAAACAGTGTGAATCGTTCTATATATTGAGTGCAGTTAAATGGTAATTTTATTCCCATTTAAAAGATTTCTTTTTCGCGTCGAGTTTTGGTTCACCAACTAATGTGAAATACACTCGATGACTGCTTCCTGGAAACTAACCAGTACTCGCACCGAAAGAAGGAACTGTTGGAGTCACGGTCAAAATCCGCTGACGGGATTCGACCCCGCGACCTCCGGATTACGAGACATCTGTACAAAAATGAAAAAAAGGTAAAATTTGTATCTCGATTCTACTCTATATAGTTTTGAACTAATTTGAATATAACTTAAGTAAGTCAGTTTATTCGGAGATTACTTGCAAACTTGAAAAAAAAAAAAAAAAATAAATAAAAAAGATGTTAAAACATCATAGCAACCTGCCGAATATGAAATCTACTATCGAAAGTGCAAAGACTATGCCACAAACTGCAATGTACCACAATATATTCAATGAGTGACTTTCATCGTACGTCAATTCAGTCGACTATGTTCAAGAGATACTCAGAATACTGCGTGAACAAATCTATCTCAGTATTTGTTTCTACAGTATATATTTATACAGGAATATTAAAAAAAAAATATGGGGTACCGTGTGTAAAACTTTTCAATATTCAACGCTGCATTCTTCGTGCGTAATCGGTATCCCTACCTATCCTAAATGTTTTATGGTCTTTGAGATTTTTTAAAAAACTTTTAATAAAAAGTTTTAAAAAACTGCTCATTCTATTCTTTAAATTTTGTCGGTGATATTAGAAATTATTCGTATTCATTTTTTTTTTTGGACATAAAAATAATTTCCGTAAAGTCTCATTGAACAGAAAAGTATAAAAAAAACCTGCCTATTTACTACCTAACTTTTAGGCATGTTATCGGACACAAAATTATTTAGGCTTTGGGAATGCACAGGTGAAACAAAAGCTCTTTGAGGCCCGAGAGGAATTTCTTTCTTCGAAATATAACAACTTTTTGGACAAAACGTGGTTATAAAATAGTATATAATGATAACGATACAAAATTTCGGGAACTAATTAGAAGTCTCATCAAAACAACGCCATGTATAACGACTTCCTGTGTACAAGTTTACAAATTATATTAAGACGTTTTTGCCAGAAAGAACACGCATTCTTAACCCATTCATCAAAGAAGTTCCTCGCGGGCATCATAAAGTTCAGTGTTTTTTATACTAAATTCTAAATATGTAAGTTGATATCGACACGATATCATTCGCAATTATATTAGCCTTCCGTCCGTAAGTTTCCGGTGGTTTCCGTACAATCGGAATCGGCTATTTCCGTGGTTAGGGCCGGGCAGGGCCGGGTTTTATTAATAACCGGGTGACGTCATTTGTAAACATGGGATTTCCCTACTTTTTTTTTCTTAGAGCTCTGAACATGAACATTTTAATAATTTAGTGCACAAACATAATATTTGGTAAAAATTTGGATCCAAATAAATAAAATGAACCGGTTTCAACAGGATACATACCATCAAAGTGAGTCTTGACCAGGATTTGTGGAAATGAAAAGGAAAAGACATTGAAATTTGACAGCCAGTTTTGACAGTTCAGAAATTTAGAAGTGACAGCTATTTTCAGTGTATTTAAGGACTTTAAAAGTATCTACATTTGAAAATTCATCAGTTTTATTGATAGAAATGTATTTTTACAGCAGTTACCAGTTGTGTTTTTGTGTTTTATACATTTTTGACCGTGTATTTTAAACATTTACTGTTTTTTTCGGTTGAATTTTGTCACAGTAATAATTCCACTGTGTACCCTTCCTTGAACTGTTTGAAATTGAGAATCATACTACAAAGATGACCGGTCCACTGTACTTCACAGAATTCACAGCAGAGTAACAACTGGAACAAGGGTTACATTTCACTTAGCATGGTGTTGGTGAGCAAATCTAACCTTTACTAACATTTCATCTATTCATCATTTATTAAATCTACTGGCCTTTATTTAGAAAGATCTTTTAAAGAGCATATTTGTATAGAGTGGTGGAACCTATGCTCACGGTATTTTGTACATATATAATCTTTTTAAGAAGCAAGAAAAAATTATTATTTCGATTTGGCTATGCAAAAACATAAAGTTATCCTCCTTTTATTGAAACATATTGTTGATGTGTGTCATCACGGGACTTAGTCGTCTTGTGAGCTATTGACACGGCATACGTGAAAAGGTGAAAATTCGCCCTGAAGGGAACCTGTGCTGGCGGTATGTTATATCGATTAAACTAAGGGCGAAACAAAATTCAGCAGGCTAAAAATGAACAAACAAGCATATGCGAATATAATATTTAGAACATTACTCATTTATTATGTGAAAAACAAAAGAAATGAGGATAAAATTTAGTATGTACCTCTATGTGTATATTTCCCTTACAGAAATGGAGTCGCTATTAGAACAAAGCTTAAAAACGTATGATAATGTTATTTAAAAACAGAATGTTCAAGTATTAAAGATTCAAACAACGACAGTGATTAACTCACTAATGTTTTCTACACTTCTTTTGTGTGTAGGAAATTTACTCCTCCCTACATCTCTGAAAGAACCATTTGGACTTTGTCAAAATACTAAGATCAACATCGATCTTTTCATGGTTCGAAAGGCACTCGTAGTGTAGCCAGGCGTCACATTCATCACATCTTGCTCTTAAATGTATCTTATATCTGAATGTAATGCATGATTTCTAAAAAACTAACTTTAGTTGAGCGATTTTGACATATTTGTGTGAGATTTGTGCGACGGATATAGATTGCGTAAAATGTATCGGCTGCTGTATACGTCACGTGAGCGGCACGCGCGGCTATCGCTACGTTTGTTGTAAAGGCATTTCACCACTGGTCGGTGTTGAACATAGCATGATGAAATATTTTTATCAGTGCTTCTGCAGAGAGTGTATTTATTGAAATACTGCGAGCATAGGAATACCGCGAGCATAGGTTCCACCACTCTACATAGCCTGTTGAAAGCCGGCTTATTGGTAGCCAGACGGGTATTCCTGTAAATCCCTGAAATATGTGAAATTTATTTGTGTGTGTATCCCATTTATCATCCATGATGGTGTCTGACTGAAAAAAAAAAATTAAGGAAAAATCTGGCTCTTTTCCTTTATATTTTGGATTCTGTAAAATCATACCTTTAAGTAGCAGTTAGACAGAATGGTAGTGTTTAGTATTAGATCATAGGCTAGTTTTGTGCTTTGAAATTTAGCGGTAATAACAAACTTCAGTTGGTGAATTTGTGGTATGTTGTACACTTGGTGAAGAATTTCATTGGTAAAGGGGACAGGCAGTACCAAATTCATATTCAAAGAAAATATATTTGGTATTTTTGAAGGAACAGTTTTGTTTGCTTGAACAAGGTAGCCACTTGTTATATTTTTTATGTTAGATTTACTTTGAAAAAGTAATTCTGACATAAGTATTGAGAAATATTTGAGCTACAGAGTGTTGCAAAACCTGAATTTTCGGAATTTTAGTACAATTGTCACTTTTTGTGAAAAGTGAAAGAGTGCGGTCATAACTCTGGATTGACGGTTATTTTTCTGAAGAAAAGAAGTTACATTGAAGCTGTGTGTGCAGTAGGTGTTCAAGAATGAACAAGGAGAGGTAACTTGAAATTTGAAATTGTATGAAATAAAATAAATTTCATAGTGTTGTGTTGCTTTATCAAAATTTTCTGAAACTTATTCAAAGAATTGAATTTACAGGTGTTGTACTATTGCGATAGTATATATATTTGTAGATTCTTATCCAGTATTTCCAAAATTTTTTTTAAGAAATGTATGGTGTACATTGTGGACATCTATGCAAATTCTGATTTTCAGGTTTGAATACCTTGTGTTCATGTTTTGAAAAAGGAATAGCACTTGTTTGTGTCCTTCATATTATATGGTGTACAATAGTTGCCATTGTGAAACAATAAATGTATAGTGTAGTGTTTTGACCATTTCAGTTGTGTATATGATTTCTTAGTACTCTCAAGTGATTGATACTACGGAAGCTGTGAATAACCACGGAAACTTTTGAAATTTAGGTTCATGTGTTACAGTGTCCGTTATAGTATGGTGTACCAGTAAAGATATTGGTGTACCTGTTGATAAACCTGAATTTTATGTAACGTGTTTTCAATTTTGAAAAAAAAAATTGAAATATATTTTTAGAAATTTTGTATGGTATCTTAGAGTAACCATTTCAGCTCTACAGTGTATGGTGTACCAGTAAAGACATAGGTGTACCTGTTGATAAACACGAATTTTATGTAACAAGTTTTCAATTTTGAAAAAAAATATTTTAAATATATTTTTAGAAATTTTGTATGGTGTTTTAGAGTAACCATTTTAGCTCTACAGTGTACGGTGTACCAGTGCAGACATTAATTGTCAGGGTTCTAGCCAGGCTATTATCGCCTGTCGCGTGCGACATGCCTTCAGGCTTTGAGTTGTATATTCGACATCCCTTTTTTCCCCCGTCATCCCTTAATTGCTAAAGCGACATGTCTTAAACGCATTCCAATAACACCTCGATTAATCCGATAGTGTATTGGAAAGTTTACCACGTGCTCACCCGATAGTTCAGGTAAAGCGATGTCAGTTAAGATATACGATAAACCAATGACAGCTTCCTATGTAGAAACGTGTGACGTAAATTTCATCATAGCTCCGCCTTTAAATCCTTTGACAGACGGTATCTTGTGATGTGTATACATGAAAGTGTTTTAAGATTTTTTATGTTATCAGAAATGACAGATGACTTTCAACAATTATTGTCCGAATGTTTTTCGCAATCAAGAAAAGACAATGGAAGGTACTAAGTCAAAAATTGTGCAACACGTTAAAATGATTTTGATCAATTCTCGGCGTAATATTAATGTTTTTCTCATGTATGAATTGTGTTTTCTCGGGTGGAATATCGAAAAGACCATCATGAATGCCAGAATTAATGTTTTCTGTCGTCACTTTCAAAATAGAACTTGTAGAGAAAAGTTTGAAATATTGTGGATGTATTACGTAATAACTGATAATGCCTGGAAATAAACGTAAATCAGAGAGTGGGACATTGTTAAATATGAACTATTTCAAGAAGAACAGTTATAGTGACTCGGTAATAGAGGAGAGGAGACAGTGAGATGTGAAAAGCGAGACGAATCTGTGAATGACATTCTTCCTGGACCAGGTACACCAGAGAAAACGGTCACAAATTCAGAATCCCACCCAGCCACGCTGGATGACCAAAGGAAATCAGGCATTGATCCAAAATGGAAACAAGCGTTTCCCTGGATGACAGTTCTCAGAGAACGGTAATTTAAATAATTTTAAAGTAATCCCAAAAACACTGAACGGTCTATTGAATGTATCATATCATATGTTTCAAGCGATCTGTGAACGTATTAAAAAAAAGTGCAAACTATCCGTTGTTAAACAAATAAGAAGACCACATTTTATATTTCAAATCTGATTCCTTTGGGGAAAAAATATTGGACATGCATACTTAGAAAATAGGGAGGAAGAGTTGATGACTAACTAGAAATTAAGTTGTCATGGCTTTACACACAGGGCTATGTTTTATGTGTTTGTGTCTTTTTTTTTTAGATATAAGTTCTTGAAATTCATTAAAAAACCCATTTAGATCTCTTTTCATAGCAGTGACGGTCGGGATCCCTTTGGCTATGCAAAAAACAAAATTGTTTTAAATTCTTTATTTCAGGCCAAGGTATGTTGTGTTCAGTATGTGTAAAGCACCAGAGAAGGCCAAAGAAGTGTACTTCAATAAGGCGATCATCTTTAGTAAATCATAAGGACTCAGACTCGCACAAGAAAGCAGTGGTATTTGACATTGCAGAAGCAAAAACAGGTGGGGGGACCGAGGCTAGTTTTGTGAGGGAAGAAAACGTGAACCGTGAGGCAATTACAGCATCTATGACACTGCTTTACTTTCCTTGATGGAGGAAATTCCCCACACCACCAAGCACAAACCTTTAGTTGATGTAGCTAAGACATTATGAGTGGATGTTCTAAATAGTTTGGAGAAGGGGGATAACACCAAGTACACAAAATTGATAAGTTTACGTTGTCATTCAGCAAATAAATTCCACAGGAACAGAAGACTGAAACTTTTAATGTGCAGTGCTAAAACTGTGTCGTTGTAAGTAAAATAAATAGTGAACATTTTCAGAAACTTAAAATGGTTAGGTTTACATTGTCATTCAGCAAATAAACTCCGGAGGAATTTTTTATGACACGTACATTATCTCTATTTGTTCTTGTTGAGCATGTAAATGATGCTTATTAAACATTGAAAATAACACTGTGTTTTTCACTCTGAAATGCACCAGAATGCACCAAAAGAGTTGCAGTAATACAAAATTTTCTGATGACAAGAAGGATGGTACTTTAAACTTGAAAGGGCCTCTATCGAAGGGCAGATAGACAGCCATGGTAGTATTAGCCCTAGTTCTGTGTCCTTTGTTGGACATTCAAATGAGACAGTTATTATTGTAAATGGTAAGAGAGTGGGAGCATTAATTGATACAGGGTCAATGGTTACTACGCTTTCCCAATCTAGTTTCTCTTCTCTTGTACCTAAACCACAGTTACATGCTTTGTCTGATTTTAGCCTTGATATTACAGGGGCTAATGGTTCCAAGGTACATTATGTTGGGTATAGTGTATTAGACATTTCCATCCCTGATGTTGATCTCTCTCCATTTTCAGTCCCAGTGTTGATTGTCCCAGATACAAGGTATTCTTCTGTCCCCATGATAGTGGGTACAAATGTTGTCACTCATGTAAGGTCTTCAGGTGTTTCAGGTTTTCCTGCTGCATTGCAAAATGCCTTTGCTTCTCTGGCCGGAGATCATATTGTACCAGTTACATCCATGAATGAGAAAGTTATTGTCGTGAAACCCTTCGAGACTACAACCATTACCAGAAATGCATGGTCAGAAGGAAACATGACTGCAGGTGTAACAGAAGCGAATGATTCCTGTACTTTGAACATCTGTCTGAGACTTGTTAAAGTCACTCCCGGTACTTCTTTTTCTAGGATACCGATGCGTATTTGTAACATTACGGCACAGCTGTTGTCTATTTTTCTGAGGTCTACACTTTGTAATCTCCAGGATGTCGCGGTGGTTCGAACCATTGATCCTTTGGAAGGTCATACTTCCAAGAGTCACAACCAAGAAAAATCTCTTGATGATCTTGGTATTTCTATTCCTTTTGATACTCTTTCAAAAGGTCAACGTGATCAGGCTAGAACTTTTATCAGTAATTGGAAACACATTTTTTCTTCAGGTCCTACTGATCTAGGTTGTACCAACTTGGTCGAGCATGAGATTAAACTCTCTGATCCCACTCCTTTTAAAGAACCATATCGCAGGATACCGCCAGGCATGTTCGAGGAAGTTAGAGAACACTTGAAGGACATGTTGGAAGCAGATGCCATCAGACCATCACAGAGTCCCGTTTCTTCCAATATAGTCTTAGTCCGGAAGAAGGACGGCTTTCTACGGTTCTGTATCGACTACTGAAAATTGAACAATCGAACCATTAAAGATGCCTACGCCTTACCCCGGATTGAGGAAACTATTGATTCTTTGGTTTGTTCTCACTTCTTTTCCAAACTTGACCTACGCGTTGGTTATTGGCAGGTTGCCATGAAGGAAGAGGACAAGAAGAAAACTGCTTTCCAGGTTGGGCCTTTAGGTTTTTCGAATGTAACCACATGGGATTTGGACTTACAAATGCACCAGCCACTTTCCAACATCTAATGGAGCGCTGCGTGGGCGAGCTCACCTTAAAGACTGTCTTATCTATCTCGATGATATTATCATCTTTTCTGACACTATTGACTCTCACTTCCGCCGTCTTGAAGCTGTATTCCAACGCTTGGAAAAGGCTGGTTTGAAGCTGAAAGGTTCTAAGTGTGAGTTCTTCCAAACTCCAGTGAAATATCTTGGCCATGTTGTAAGCAGAAATGGAGTCGAGACAGATCCAGACAAGCTCAAAGTTCTTAAGGAGTGGCCAGTCTCTACAAGTATCAAGGAACTTAGAAGCTTTCTGAGTTTTGCTGGGTATTACCGTCGTTTTGTCCCTGGATTTTCCCAGATAGCCAAACCATTAAATGACCTCCTAGTTGGTCACCCTACCAACAAGAAGGCTAAATCGTCCAAACCTGCTGCACCTTGGACATGGGGTCAGAAGCAACAGGATGCTTTCAGATTGTTGATTGACAAACTGACATCACCTCCCGTCTTGGCATATGCTGACTATTCTAAACCTTTTATTTTGAACGTAGATGCCAGTTGCAGTGGTTTAGGTGCAGTTCTCTACCAGGAGCGTAATGGCAAGGAGCGTGTGGTTGCTTACGCCAGCAGAGGGTTACGAGGGAACAAGCGCAATTACCCTGCTCACAAGTTAGAGTTTTTAGCCCTTAAATGGTCCATCTGTGATAAGTTTCATGATTATCTCTATGGCAATTCTGTAAAAGTCCATATAGACAACAAAATAGAGAAAAGTGGAAACTTCACAGGTTGCTCAACACGACAAATACGAAAATGTTGCACCCTTTAACTTACGTCTTTTCAACGGCAAAGTTAGATGCCATGAGTCACAGGTGGTTAGCTGCCTTGTCTGCATATGACATCCAGATCCACTATCGCTCTGGAAAACAGAATTTGGATGCTGATGCTCTTTCCAGGCTTCCCAAACCAGACACCAATGACACTATTTTGTTTTCAGATGCCATCAAAGCTCTTTTGCAGGCTCATTCTTCTGTCTCTGAGGCATTACCTGCAATGGAATGTGTTTCTTTTGCACAACAGGTACTTAGAGATAACCCTCCAGATGACAATTCAGTTGGCACCAGTTTACAAGCAGTTGATTGGAAGGAGGAACAGGCTAAGGATCCTGCCATTTCTAGAGTAATTGAGATTTTCAGGGCCGGTCACAGGTTAACTGAACGCTAGAGAGCAAGTGAACCAATGACTGTTAGAAGGTACTTGCGGGAATGGAATTCTCTGTTTTTTTAAAGACGGTGTTGTTTAAAGGAAAGGCTCTATGAGTGGTTTTGACGTCCATCAGTTGATTTTGCCAGAGTGTTTCTACGATAAAGTTTTCCATGGCCTTCATGATGAAGCTGGACATCAGGGCCGGGATCGAACCATCAGCTTGCTGAAGTCTCGTTTTTATTGGCCCCAAATGGACCAGTTTGTTGAGCACCGTATCCGTAATTGCTCAAGGTGTATTCGCAGGAAAGCTTTAGATAGAAATGCTGCCAAACTTGTTTCTGTCAAGCCCCATTACCCAATGGAACTTGTCTGTATGGACTTCCTTTCTCTTGAGATGTCTTCTGGTGGTTTTGAGAATATTCTAATCATTACCGACCATTTCACTCGTTTTTCTCAGGCTTTACCATCTAAAAACCAGACAGCCCATACTACTGCCAAACTTCTTTTCAACTCTTTCATTTCCCATTATCGTTTTCCTAGTAGACTTCACAGCGACCAAGGGAGGAATTTTGAGAGTGATGTTATCCGAGAACTCTGCAAACTGGCAGGTGTGGAGAAGACGAGGACCACACCATACCACCCTCAAGGGAATGGAGAGGTTCAACGAGACTCTGCTCAACATGCTTGGCACGCTTGAGGAGGAGAAGAAGTCTAACTGGAAGGCACATCTCCCAACCATGGTCCACGCCTTCAACTCAACCAGACATGACTCCACTGGTTTTACCCCTCATTTTCCGATGTTTGGTCGTCATCCCAGGCTAGCCATAGATGCGGTTTTGGGAATTGAGCCAGACAAAGGTGACACCAAAGACAAGTCCAGTTACGTCTCCGGTTTGAAGAGTAGGCTCCATTTCGCCTACAAGTTGGCCTCCAGGGAAGCCAGGAAACAAGGACGTCGACACAAGAAGAGGTATGATCTCCGTGTCAGAGAAGCAAAGTTGGAAGTTGGAGATAGGGTTCTTGTTCATAATGTCGGCATTAGGGGTAAGAATAAGCTTGCCGATAGGTGGGAGAGAGACGTCCATGTAGTCGTTGATCAGCCCAATCCAAATCTCTCGATATATAGTGTGAAACGGGAACATGGCCAAAGTCATCCTAGACTACTCCGTCGCAACCTCCTCCTCCCATTTATGGGTATCCCCTTACAAGTCCCTGCTTCCAAACAAACTACTACTTCCTCTGTAACAAATGTTTCAGGTAATTATGATATTCCAGGCTCTGAACAGCAAGTGCTGGACAATCAGGAACCATATCAACCAACAGATAACGCTGTACTGGATCCATCAAATTGTTCTAACCATGTTTCTTTTTCAGATTCTAATAATACTCAGAAGGACCCTGTTTCAACAATTACTAATAAATACATCATACCTGCTCTTAGGTCTTTGAATCCTGCAGCACAGCCATTTCAGCCAAGGGCAGTCAGAACTAGGGTTAAGCCAAAATGGATGACATCAGATGATTGGCATTTAAGTTAGTTTTAAAATGGAATAGTTCACTTCTTTTTCAGAGTATTTTTACAGTGACCAGGAATGTTTTAATGTTTTATGGATCAGATTTTGGAATTGTGATTTCATGTAAATATATAATGCGTCGACTGATTTTTGTATACATTAGAGTTGACCATGTACATGTATTTTTGGTCATTTTGTGCATCCTTGAATATTTGTATTTATTTATCTGTGTAATGCAAAGATGCATTGCCTGGATAGCCTTAATTTTACAGTAATCTGTTATTAACACTGTATTCACATTAAATAGGTTGAGCTCGCCTATTGTGAAATGTGCTTAACAGCATATTGAAATATATTATGTTCTATGAAATTTTGCACCGAGTGTACAATTATCACAGCTTGTGGGCTGACGTCTGCTTCATTTTTTTTCTTTTTGAGTATTATTACTGCTCTTAAAGGTATAGATTGAAATGAGAATTTAAAATGTCGGGACGACATTTCCCTAAGAGGGGGAGTATGTCGCAGGGTCAGATACCCACTTTATTTTTGTATCTGTATTGTATGATTTATGTATTGTCCTTTTGTGTTGTCAATGTTAAATGTCTTATCATCCCATATTTCCAATATTCCTATACATTTCCAATACATTCATTCATCTGTCATTTTCATTTTCATATTAATTAACCATGGTGACGGGCCTCAAACATATTTGACTTTCCCGCACTCCTACGTCACGCATGCGCACTTCAGTAAATAGAAATACATGGTAGTTGAAGCCATTTTTCTTCTCTTGTCTTACGACAAATTCTTAGTGCCGCTTTGCGTGCCTTTACAGGTAATTGTTGATTTTGTTCATTGTATTATTCATTTGTCTTTCATTTCATATCATATTTGTATTGCATTCGCTTGGAAATATGGAATTATGCACTTCAGTAAATAGAAAAACTTGGTAGTAGCCATTTTTCTTTTCTTGTCTTACGACAGATTCTTAGTACCGCTTTGCGTGCCTTTACAGGCAGATGACCCACATGTACTCTCCAACCCAGGGCGTAAGAACCCAGACTACGACAATTACTTGGCAAAAATATACCCCATGATGAGACGACGTGTCATGCGCAACATCCAGAACCCTAGCTAAAAGGTCAAGGTCACACTTGGAGATCAAATGTCAAATTCAAGTATGAATTTGTCAAGATATTTCTTCTTCATGCATGGAGGCATTTTGATGTAACTTGGCACAAATGTTCAGCACCATGAGGCAGCATTGTTTTTAGAATTACCTCCCTTTGTTGTTACTATAAATAGATTATATTATAACATTTTCATTACTGGCTGTAGGGAGAAATCGAGACAACTTTTCTGTGGTACAACATGCATGTTACATCCAATTTTTAGGTGTATTTTGACCTATCTCTACCTGATAAAGAGTTTCTTGTGGACTTATATTACATAGATTTTTTTTGTTTTGTGTTACGATTAATTTCCCTTTGTTGTTACTATAAATAACTGATATGATAACTTTTTTATAATCGGCCAAAAAATTCCATTATGCAAATTTTAATCCAAGTGTTTTGTTATAACATATGTATGTATAGTACAATATTGTTTATACATCATTGACAGATATCAGTTCGTTATGTTATACGGCAGTAGAGAAATTAGGTGCCTTCCAGTAGGGGACTTTGTATTGCATGGCAATACTTCATTCACTTGTTTGTAACTTAATATTCATTTATTTTCTATTTCATTTTCAGCATACTATGAATTCGAAGAATAATTAAAGCTAAGTCATACTTACCAAAGCATTGGCATCACATCTTATAGTTAAGTTTTTTGATCAAGTCTGGTTTTTGAAAAGGCAGTGGCTAGGATTATGGTACCGTAATCCTAGCCCCCGATTCTAGGATTACGGAAGTTCCGTATTCCTAGACAACCCTATGAGGATAGGCTAGGATTACGGAAATATTTAAGAGGCATCAAATATATGTTAGGAATGCATAAATGATGTTGTAAACTTACATTTTTCCACTTTAAATAGCAGTTTTTCCTTGCCTGTCGTATCGTGTTGATGATTCGCCATTTAGGGTTAACGATACATTAATGGCAGCACTCGCTACTGGGTGTATAAACAGAATAACAGCTGTTAAAAATCTGTAGTCAAATGTTAAAAAAAGAGAGACCCCAAAAATGAAGGAATAAATCAATAAAAAAAGAAGAAAAGAAAAAAAACATAAATAAAAAAGAGAAAAGAAAAAATAGAAAAGAAACAATGAAAATCAAAGAAAAAAATGCAAAATCATTAATATGAAATAATAACATACTCTTAACAAAACAAAATGGGCCTGTAGTCGCCACCATTATATATCGTCACCCAAAATAACGAATTGATAACACAAAATGGTATGACAGGCATGAAAATCGCTATTTTAAGTGAAAAAAGTATGTTTACAACATAATTTATACATGACCTAAAATATATTTGATGCCTCTTAAATACTATCCACTTATTTGGCATTTTTGCACTTAGTCTAGAACCAATACAGAAAAATTAGAAAAGTTACAATCTAGGGCACTTAGAATTGTTTTAATGATTATGAATCCTTTTATGATACCCTATTAACAAAAGTAAATATGTCAACACTACATCTTGACAGGTTACATGCAATAGCAGTTGAAACTTTTAAATGTACAAATGACCTATCCCCGGATTATATTCAATCTCTTGTTAATGTTAAAAAATCTTAATTATGATTTCAGATCAACAAACATACTAGAACTTCCGCACGTGTGGACAACTAGGTATGGCAAAAAATGATGCCATCAGGGTGTGGAACAGCCTGAAAAATGACATGCGTACTGTGGATAAGTATAAGGACTTTGTCAGGCTGGTCCGCACCTGGACAGGCCCCAAGTATATGTGTGCTATGTGTAGCTAGCCAGTGTGCTTGCCCTTTGTTGTCCTGCTTGTGCTTATTTTTTCATCTTTTTGTTTCCGCTTGGTTTGCTCTGCTTTTTATGTTGCGTTTTGTTTTATTTCTCTTAGCCATCTCGCATGAGTGTTAACATATCAGTTACATTTTTGTTTTTCTGCTTAAATAGCTTATGCATAATATGTATGTGTTTTAGCTCACCAGAGCCAAAGGCTCAGGGTGAGCTATTAGGATCAGTCACCGTCCGTCGTCCGTAAACTTTTACTTTAAACGACATCTCCTCATAAACCGCTAGGCCAATTTCATCCAAACTTCATAGGAATGTTCCTTGGGTGAAGCTCTACAAAAATTGTTCAAAAAATTGAATTCCATGCAGAACTCTGGTTGCCATGGCAACCGAAAGGAAAAAACTTTAAAAATCTTCTTATCAAAAACCAGAAGCCATAGAGCTTAGATATTTGGTGTGAAGCATTGCCTAGTGGACCTCTGCCAAATTTGTTCAAATCATGACCCAGGGTCAGAATTGACCCCGCCCCAGGGGTCACTTGATTTTGCATAGGAAAATCTTAGAAAATCTTCTACTCAAAAACCAGAAGCCCAAGAGCTTAGATATTTGACATGTAGCATTGCCTAGTGGACCTCTACTAAAATTGTTCAAATCATGACCCCGCCCCAGGGGTCACTTCATTTTACATAGATTTCTATAGGAAAATCTTCAAAATTTTTTTAAAAAAAATAAACCAGAAGGCCTAGAGCTTAGATATTTGACCTGTAGCATTGCCTAGTGGACCTCTACAAAATTTGTTCAAATCATGATCCCCCCGGGGTCAAAATCGACCCCGCCCCAGGGGACACTTGATTTTACAAAGGTAAATCTTCAAAAATTTTCTAAAAATAAACCAGAAGGCCTAGAGCTTAGATATTTGACATGTAGCATTGTCTAGTGGACTTCTACAAAATTTGTTCAAATCATGACCCCCCGGGGTCAAAATCGACCCCGCCCCATGGGACACTTGATTTTACAAAGGTAAATCTTCAAAAATTTTCTAAAAATAAACCAGAAGGCCTAGATCTTAGATATTTGACATGTAGCATTGCCTAGTAGACCCCCGGGGTCAAATTGACCCCGCCCCATGGGGTTACTTGATTGTACATAGAAAAATCTACAAAAAAATTCTAAAAATAAACCAGAAGGCCTAGAGCTTAGATATTTGACTTGTAGCATTGCCTAGTGGACCTCTACAAAATGTTTTCAAATCTTGACCCCCGGGGTCAAATTGACCCCGCCCCATGAGGTTACTTGATTGTACATAGAAAAATCTACAAAAAATTTCTAAAAATAAACCAGAAGGCATAGAGCTTAGATATTTGACATGTAGCATTGCCTAATGGACCTCTACAAAATTTATTCAAATCTTGACCCCCAGGGTCAAATTGACTCAGCCCCATTGGGTTACTTGATTGTACATAGGGAAATCTTCATAAATTTGCTAAAAATAAACCAGAAGGCCTAGAGCTTAGATATTTAATATGTAATATTGCCTAGCAGACTTCTACAAACTTTATTCAGATCTTGACCCCGGGGATAAAATTGGCCCTGCCCCAGGGGTCACTTGATTTTACATTGGAAAATCGTCAAAAATATTCTAAAAATAAACCAGAAGGCCTAGAGCTTAGATATTTGACATGTAGCATTGCCTAGTGGACCTCTACAAAATGTGTTCATATCATGACCCCGGGGTCAAATTGACCCCGCCCCATGGGGTTACTTGATTGTACAAAGAAAAAACTTCAAAATTTTCTAAAAATAAACCAGAAGGCCTAGAGCTCTACAAATTTTGTTCAAAACATGACCCCCGGGGTCAAAATTGACCCCGCCCCAGGGGTCATTTGATTTTACATAGGAAAATCTTCAAAATTTTTCTAACAATAAACCAGAAAGCCTAGAGATTAGATATTTGACATGTAGCATTGCCTAGTGGACCTCTACAAAATTTGTTCAAATCATGACCCCCAGGGTCAAAATTGACCCCACCCCAGGGGTCACTTGATTTTACATAGGAAAATCTTTATAAATTTGCTAAAAATAAACCAGAAGGCCTAGATCTTAGATATTTGACCAGTAGCATTGCCTAGTAGACTTCTACAAAATTTGTTCAAATCATGACCCCCGGGGTCAAATTGACCCCGCCCCATGGGGTTACTGATTGTACATAGAAAAATATTCAAAATTTTCTAAAAATAAACCAGAAGGCCTAGAGCTTAGATATTTGACATGTAGCATTGCCTAGTGAACCTCTACAAAATTTGTTCAAATCTTGACCCCACACTTTCAAATGACCCAGCCCCAGGGGTTACTTGATTGTATATAGGGAAAACTTCATAAATTTGCTAAAAATAAACCAGAAGGCCTAGATCTTAGATAATTGATATGTAACATTGCCTAGTAGACTTCTACAAACTTTGTTGAAATCATGACCCCCGGGGTAAAATTGGCCCCACCCCAGGGGTTACTTGATTGTACATCGGAAAATCTTCCCAAAAAATTCTAAAAGTCATCAGTTTGAGATATGAAACATGTAGCTCATATTTCTCCGGTGAGCGATCCAGGGTCATCATGACCCTCTTGTTATGCACTTCCACTCTATCTCAGTTATTACTGAATGGATTTGATTTAAACTGAAAATAGTAGTTAAACATCATCACTCACATCATATGACACAAGGGCCATAACTCTTGCACAAGTATTTCCTGAATTATCCCCCTTTTTACTTATTATTACAGGTTAAATTGATGCACTTTCACTCTATCTCAGTTGTTACTGAATGGATTTGATTCAAACTCAAAATAGTTGTCCACCTTATCACCCACATCATACTACACAAGGTCCATAACTCGTAAATGTATTATGCCCCCTTTTGCTCAGAATTTAAGGTTAATTTTGATGCATTTTAACCAATCACAGTTATTACAAAATGGATTTGGTTCAACATGGCACAAGGGACATTACTCTTGCACCAATATTTCATGAATTATGCACCGTTTTTGCTTAGAATTATACTTATTTAATGTTTTGATACACTTGATCCTTACCTATCTTTATTAATACTTTTGGCACAGACTTAAGCTATTATCTGATATCTTCATCCACATTGGAGTCATTAAACACTCCAGTGACACCTCAAGCTTCATCAAATATGCTCAGTTTCAGTATCCAGCATCGAAATAGTTGTGTGTGCTGTCTCCTGTGACAGCTCTTGTTTGCCATCTGCTATAAGACTGTACGTTAATGTGTGTAATACCGTCCGTGGTCCAATTTCTTTAAAATAGTCTCCTTAACCACTATGCTTTTTGCAATCAAACTTCACAGGAATTTTGCCTAGGTGACCCTCTACCAAATTCTGTCATCCGTTCTGTTACGTTCCAAAACATGGCTGCCACTGTTTCGGTTACACTATATGGCTTAACGGAATTTTTTAAAAAGACAAAACAATGCCTCCAGTGGCCGTGTTGGAGGGGTGGTGTGAACTGGACTAGTGCTACATGAACAATTTTAAAAATCATTTTGTCTGAAAGAACTTGTCTGATTTTCAAATAATTTGACAGTCAATTTGGTGTTTTTAGTGTCCTTTTACTGAATTCCTTCAAATCATTGTCTTTTGTTAATGAACATGACCGCCAGGTTTTCCTAACATTGTATTGTATAACAATGTACAGTAATATATTGACTTTTTAGATTGACTATTCAAGAATAGTATACCTGTTATACTCACCCTGTCGTCGGCATCAGCGTCACACATGGGGTTAAAGTTTTGCATGTAAGTACATATTATGGCTTTCATTTTAAGGCACATAACTTTGAAATTTATTTTTTCTTTTTCTAAGTCAGTTACCAACCTCACTGGGTCATGTCCCATAACTCTGACATGTATTTGGAGCAAATTATGCCCCCTTTCAAACTTGAGAAAATTCTGTGTTTTAAGTTTTAACTGAAAGTTACTATCTGCATAACAAATGCAGATATTGAATTGGAACTTCACATGTGCCTTCCGGGTTGTAAAACTAGTTTATTTCATCAAGTCCCATAACTCTGATATTCATTTTGGTCAAATCATGTCCCCTTTTGGACTTAAAACTTCTTGGTAAAGTTTTGCATGCAAGTTACCATCTCTAAAACTAATGCTGATACTGGATTGAAACTCTTAATATATATTTTAACATTTTGGGTAATATTTTCATGCTTCTGAGACAATATTTCAAATACCCGTAGTCGAGCATTGGCTGTCTTATGGACGGCTCTTGTTTGAAAATCTCTCAAACAGTTGATATTATATTAAGATAACAACCATTTTCACTGGATGACACTTAATTCTTTTAAGCCATGTTGATTTATGTCCGCTTAAAGACGGGGCAAGTTTTCTCTAAATAACTGTATTTAAAAAATTTCCCCTTAGAAAATGCTGCCTTAATTTGAAAATGATTTAACACGTATTTATGTATTTGGTGACCGTTTACTAAATTTCTTGAAATCGTTCTGTTTTGTTGAAACATGCCCACCAAGGGACTGGTTTTGTCTTAACTATATGGCTATTCGGAAAATCTTTTCCTCTGAAATCATTGGCAATATTTTAAAATAATTTATATTATTGTAACTTGTTACAAAATTATTCAATCTAGCAGTGTGTTAAGATGAGTGATCTTGGGTTATAATGCCACTCTAGATGTGTTATACATGTACGTTTAACTGTAATATTTGGTCTTTTATAGGTTTTGAAAATGGCAAAACAACTCATTATTTTGATGCCAACTTAGTAGAGCCTATAAAAGGAACAAGAACAGATATGTACAAATACAGATAGCTAGGACATTACTACTGAATACAGAAGAGAATTTGCAGATTATCGATATTCCTTGTGAACGCATTACCAATATAAATCTTTTAAAAAAACTCGAAATTAAACATGTAGGAGATACATGAGAAGAGAAATCTTTTAAAAGTTATTTGAATGTGGATGTATCAAGGATTTGTCCAAACTGACATTGAGCAATAAATGAAGAATTCTTAAGAATCTTGTCACTGCTGTCATGTGAAGAAACACATTAGAATGAGTACAGGAAAAGTACATACTGGAATGAAAAGCTTTCAATGTGATTTTTGTGACTATGCTTCTAATAGAAGCGATAGTCTGAAAATACATAGGAGAATACATACTGGAGAGAAATGCTTTAAATGTGATGTTTGTGACTATGCTTGTAATGAGAGCAATAGACTGAGTAAACATAGGAGAATACATACTGGAGAGAAATGCTTTAAATGTGATGTATGTGACTATACTTGTTATAACGGAGGTAGTCTGAAAATACATAGGAGAATACATAATAGAGAGAAATACTTTAAATGTGATGTTTGTGACTTTGCTTGTAATGACGGTAGTAGTCTGAGCAAACATAAGAGAATACATACCGGAGAGAATGGAGAGAAATGCTTTAAATGTGATGTATGTGACTTTGCTTGTAATCTTGGCAGTAGTCTGAAGAGACATAGGAGAATACATTCTGGAGAGAAATGTTTTAAATGTGATGTTTGTGACTATGCTTGTAATAATGGAAGTTATCTGAAGAGACATAGGAGAATACATACTGGAGAGAAATGTTATAAGTGTGGTATTTGTGACTATGCTTGTAGTGAAAGCAGTAACCTGAAGAGACATAGGAGAATACATACTGGAGAGAAATGCTTTAAATGTGATTTTTGTGACTATGCTTGTAATAAGAGCGGTAGTCTGAAGAGACATAGGAGAATACATACTGGAGAGAAACGCTTTAAATGTGATTTTTGTGACTATGCTTGTAATGAGAGCGGTAGTCTGAAAACACATAAGAGAATACATACTGGAGAGAAATGCTTTAAATGTGATGTTTGTGACTTCGCTTGTAGTGCTGGCAGTAGTCTGAGAAGACATAGGAGAATACATTCTGGAAAGAAATGCTTTAAATGTGATTTTTGTGACTATGCTTGTAATAACGGAAGTTATCTGAAAATACATAAGAGAATACATACTGGAGAGAAATGCTTTATATGTGATGTTTGTGACTTTGCTTATTATGACGGCAGTAGTCTGAAGAGACATAGGAGAATACATTCTGGAGAAAAATTCATTTAATCTGATGTTTGTGACTATGCTTGTAATGCCGGCAGTAGTCTGAAGAGACATTGGAGAATACATACTGGAGAGAAATGCTTCAAATGTGATTTTTATGACTTTGCTTGTAATAATGGAAGTTATCTGAAAATACATAGGAGAATACATACTTGACAGTCAGGGGTTTAACTGTTTTAAGTTATGTAACCTATTTCACTTACTTTCTCGAGCATTTTATAACCTGTATTAGTTATAAAGTATAGTTAACTCGGGTAAGTTATTCAAAAAAGTCTGTTTGCTGTTCTCACAAGGTGACCTTTAAAGTGAAATTAGTAGAAAACTGTGGTTAATCAAATTCTCTTTTAGTCTGAGCATGACCTGATAAGCCTAATTGGGTATTAAGAGTTTTATAGCTTTAAAACTTTTGCGTAAAGCTTTATCAGCCTTGTGTAAAAAAATTTACTGCATAGCTTGAAAGATAAAAGGTCAAGGATTCAGGAAATAATTGCATTAGTCACATTCAAAATGAGGAATTGGCACAGGAGGAGTTTGAAAGTTTAAGCAATAACTCAAATGGTTATAAACTGCGATAACTTGAAATAGTTACACCCCTGACTGCTTGAGAGAAATGCTTTAAATGTGATGTTTGTGACTTTGCTTGTAATGCAGTAGTCTGAAGAGACATGAGAGAATACATACTGGAGAGAAGCTTTAAACTTGATGTTCGTGACTGTGCTTGTAATGCAGTAGTCTGAAGAGACAGGACAGAATACATACTGGAGAGAAGCTTTAAACTTGATGTTCGTGACTATGCTTGTAATGACGGCGGTAGTCTTAAGAGACATGAGAGAATACATACTGGAGAGAAGCTTTAAACTTGATGTTTGTGACTATGCTTGTAATGACGGCGGTAGTCTTAAGAGACATGAGAGAATACATACTGGAGAGAAGCTTTAAACTTGATGTTTGTGACTATGCTTGTAATGACGGCGGTAGTCTTAAGAGACAGGACAGAATACATACTGGAGAGAAGCTTTAAACTTGATGTTTGTGACTATGCTTGTAATGACGGCGGTAGTCTTAAGAGACATGAGAGAATACATACTGGAGAGAAGCTTTAAACTTGATGTTTGTGACTTTGCTTGTAATGCAGTGGTCTTAAGAGACAGGAAAGAATACATACTGGAGAGAAGCTTTAAACTTGATGTTCGTGACTATGCTTGTAATGCAGTAGTCTTAAGAGACAGGAGAGAATACATACTGGAGAGAAGCTTTAAACTTGATGTTTGTGACTTTGCTTGTAATGCGGTAGTCTTAAGAGACAGGAGAGAATACATACTGGAGAGAAGCTTTAAACTTGATGTTCGTGACTTTGCTTGTAATGCGGTAGTCTTAAGAGACAGGAGAGAATACATACTGGAGAGAAGCTTTAAACTTGATGTTCGTGACTTTGCTTGTAATGCGGTAGTCTTAAGAGACAGGAGAGAATACATACTGGAGAGAAGCTTTAAACTTGATGTTCGTGACTTTGCTTGTAATGCGGTAGTCTTAAGAGACAGGAGAGAATACATACTGGAGAGAAGCTTTAAACTTGATGTTCGTGACTTTGCTTGTAATGCGGTAGTCTTAAGAGACAGGAGAGAATACATACTGGAGAGAAGCTTTAAACTTGATGTTTGTGACTTTGCTTGTAATGCAGTAGTCTTAAGAGACAGGAGAGAATACATACTGGAGAGAAGCTTTAAACTTGATGTTCGTGACTATGCTTGTAATGACGGCGGTAGTCTTAAGAGACATGAGAGAATACATACTGGAGAGAAGCTTTAAACTTGATGTTTGTGACTATGCTTGTAATGACGGCGGTAGTCTTAAGAGACATGAGAGAATACCTACTGGAGAGAAGCTTTAAACTTGATGTTTGTGACTTTGCTTGTAATGCAGTAGTCTTAAGAGACAGGAGAGAATACATACTGGAGAGAAACTTTAAACTTGATGTTCGTGACTATGCTTGTAATGACGGCGGTAGTCTTAAGAGACATAGGAGAATACATACTAGAGAGGAAACATTAGATACGGTGTTTGTTAATTTTTTAATTAGAGCGGTAATCTGAAGATACATAAGAGAATACACACTGGATAGAGAAATGTTGTATGTGGTGTTTGTGACTATGCTTGCAAAGCACTAGTTTGAAGTTAAATAAGGAAAAACAAACTAGTACTGCGAAGAAAAGCTTGAAATGTGAAATATATTCTGAAGAAATATAGGAGAATAGATACTGAAGAGAAAAGCTTTAAACATGGTGTTTGGGATTATGCATTGAATTTAAGTTATCATCAAGTAACACATATGAGAATACATGCAGTTGAGAAATGCTTGTGGTTTTTGCATGTAATAGTCGTTTCTTCACTGGAATGATCCTTGGGTGACCCCCTTTCAAATCGCCCAAGCCCGCCTGCTTAGCTCAGTAGGTAGAGCATCGGTCTATTGATCGCGGGGTTGTGAGTTCGATCCTCGGGCGTGGCGTATGTTCTCCGTGACTATTTGATAAACGACATTGTGTTTGAAATCATTAGACCTCCATCTCTGATTCATGTGGGGAAGTTGTCAGTTACTTGCGGAGAACAGGTTTGTACTGGTACAGAATCCAGGAACACTAGTTAGGTTAACGGCCCGCCGTTATATGACTGAAATACTGTTGAAAAACTGCGTTAAACCCAAAACAAACAAACAAACAAATCGCCCAAAGAATTTAATTCAATGCAGAAATCTGGTTGCCATGGCAACCGAAGACAGGAAAAACTTTGAAAATCTTCTCAGAAACTGCTAGCCGGATTTCAAAAATGTATTGAAGAAATGATCTCTAGGTGATCCTCTACCAAAACCGCCTAAGCCATTCTGTTTCGGGAAAAAACATGGCCACCAGTAGGGCGTGGCTTATTTTCCCTATATGGCTATATATAGATCTTCTTCAAAACCATTGGGCAGATTTACACTAAATTCACAGAAATGATCCTCGGCTGGCGCCCAAAAAATTGAAACCCATGCAGACCTCTGGTTGCCATGGCAACAGAAAGAAAGAACTTTAAAAATCTTCTCCAAAACCACAGTTGCTAGGGCTTCGATATTTGGTATGTAGTATCATCTTATGGTCCTGTATCAAGTTAGTTAAAATTATCCCCCTAGTATCAAATTTGACCCTGCTGTTAGGGTCATATGGTTTACATAGACTTATATAGGAAAATCTTGTCGAAAACCACAGTGCTAAGGGCTTTGATATTTTTACTTGTAACATCATCTAGTGGTCCTCTACTGAGATTGTTCAAATTATCCCCGTGGGGTTAAATATTGCCCGCCCATGGGTCAAATTAATGGTTTATATAGACTTATACAGGGATAAACTTTGAAAATTTTCTTGTCCAAAACCATAGGGCCTAAGGTTTTGATATTTGGTTTGTGACATCATCTAATGGTCCTCTACTAAGATTGTTCAAATTAAGCCCTAGCTGGAGTGAAAATAAGCCCCGCCACGGGGGTTCAAAGTTTAACATAGACTTGTATAGGACAAACATAATAAAAGTCTTCTTGTCTGAAACCACAAGACATAGGCATTTGATATTTGTTATGTAGCATTTCCTTATGATTCCCAACCTTGATTGTTCAGATTATTACCCTAGGGGGAAAAACGCTCCACCCCGGGGATCCCAAGTTTTTACAAGCCTTGTATTGGATTTTTTTTTTAATCTTCTTATCTGAAAGTTCATGGACTAGGCCTTTTATACTTGGTATTTTGCAATGGTCAAGTCCCACAACTCTGACATGTATTTTGAGTAAATTATGCCCCCGTTTGGACTAAGAAAATCCAGGTTAAAGTACTATATCCAAAACTAATGCAGATATTGAATTGAAACTTGAAACTTAATGTGTCTTCGGGGTTGTAAAACTAGTTGATAGCATCAAGTCCCATGACTCTGAAATCATGGCCCCTTTTGGTCTTAGAAAATCCTGGTTAAAGTTTTGCATGCAAGTACATACATCTATTACTTGAAGACATATAGATTTGAAACTTACGTTTTTGTTTTCTGTATCAGTTACCAACATCACTGGGCCAAGTCCCATAACTCTGACATGTATTTTGTGCAAATTGTGCCCCCTTTTGGAATTAGAAAGAAACTGGGTTAAAGTTTTACATGCAAGTTACTATCTCCAAAACTAATGCAGATATTGAATTGAAACTTCACATGTGTCTTCAGGGTAATATAACTAGTAGGTAACATCAAGTCCAATTACTCTGACCTTCATTTTGGTCAAATTATGTCCCCTTTTGTAAATTTAAACTTCTGGTTAAAGTTTTGCATGCAAGTTACTATCTCCAATACTAATGCAGATACTGCATTAAAACTCTAAAGATACTTTAACATTTACGGTAATACTTTCCTGCTTCTTGGACAATAATTTGAATAGACGAGCATTGGCTGTCTGTTATTGCCATTTATTTGCACATTCTAGTGTTATATTGTGTGCGAATGATCTGTTATTTGTGCATGTTGGTGTTACTGGATATACACGGTGACTCTAGAGTCTACAGATTAAGTTTTAAAAAACACATGAGAATTAGTCAGAATGTTTTTCTTGATGACCTCTAGGTCCAAAAAATATCTTTATTATGTAGTAGAGATGGTACCTACCCAAGAAAATCAAGTGGGGTAGGGTTGGAACTCTGAATATAATTACCAATAAACATAAGCCAACATGAAAGAAAAAATCAACCTTTTTTCCGACAACTGACCAGGCAGACAAAATATAGGCTACATTTGTTTAAATCTCTTTGTTTTCAATAAACAACATGCACATTTCTCATTGCTTACACTGACAGTTATTTTAAAATTGTAGTGAGGCCCTAATAGAAGGTTTTGTAAAATAATGCATAAATTTCTTTAAAGAAATTTTACCACATTAATAAACGTTATTAAGTTTTGATCTTTTATAGTCTAGCCAAAGTTATTTATTGTTCTCAATGATGATACATCGGTTTACACAAAATTAATATAATAAAATGCAACATGTATATATCACCCAATGAGAAATAATTAAACAAAGTTAGATGTGTATCACATTTGTGTAGCAACGTACAATGTAACTAACTGCTTATATTCATCACTTCAGTGAATCATTTTGAAAGTGTTTCTTATACTCGGGTCATTTTGAAGGTAAATTGTTGTAAAGGTTTTGGTAAGCTTATAATAAAGAGCATGTCATCCTCTTTCATTCAGATTTTTTCATGAGTTTTACTCTTTTTGCTGGTTTGGATTTTGATTTCATTTTAAAGACAAAAGAAAATTCAGTATAGGCTCTTTGAAAGTGTTTAAAGTAGACTAAACTAAGACTATACGTACCCTATTGAATTTATTTAACAGTGGGGACTTTTGATATACACTATAACTAAGGAAATCCTAAAATCATTGAGAAACGGCGAATACAAGAGTTGTCCAGTTTGCTTCAGATATTTTGGAGAAAATCATTTTTTAAATGTCAAATGTTTCTTTTTTATATGGAGAGGAAGTAAATTGGTGTACTAAGCTAAGCTATTGACCTAGGATCATGAAATTTGAATGGGAGGTTGATGACCCTGATTTTGTGTTCAATAGGTCAAAGGTCAATGTTTTAGAGACCAGGAACAGTTAAACGGCTTCTGGACAATAACTTGAGAACGCAGGGCCCTAGGATCACGAAACTTAGGTTGATCATTATCAGCAGATGACCCCTATTGTTGAGGCCAGTAGGTTAAAAGTCAAGGTCACAGTGACCCTGAACAGTTATACGGTTTCGGGAAAATAACTCTAGAACGCTTGAGCCTAGGATCATAAAAGTAGACAGGGAGGTTAGGCATGACCAGCTGATGACCCCTATTGTTTTAAGGTCAGTAGACCTAATGTCAGAGACTCGAAAGAGTTAAAACCATTTTTGATGATAACTTGAGAACGCTTGGGCCTTTGGTCACGAAACTTAATAGAGAGGTTGATCATGACCAGCAGATGACGCCTGTTGATTTGAGGTCAATAGGTCAAAGGTCAAGGTCACATTGAACCAGAACAGTAGAATTTTGTGTACAGTGACCAAATGATTTCTGTTCCTGTGCAGTTACTGAATGCATCAGGTGGGGGTGGGAGGTATATAAGTTCTCTTCCATAAAATCTCCAACATATTTTTAACTGGGTCAGTTTGGGTCAAAAACTTGGTCACTAGCTCAAATCAAAGAAAAAGATTGTTTACACTCAATGGGCCACAATTTTATTCAATCGTCATAAGACTTGGTCAGAATATTTGTCATCATAAGGTCTGAGATGATTCCTAATCTGGGTCAGATTTGGTCAACAACTAGGTCACTAGGTCAGATGAAAGGAAAAGCTTATGTATAAAACTCTATAAGAGTCGGAAACGAGTAAGAAGATTTCCGCTCTTCTATGAGGAAAGTAGAATTAGTATTGCATTTTGCTGATCAGATCATCGGTTAATGACTGACGCTATCAAATCAACATCTTGTGTAGTAAGAATAAATTTTATTTACAAAGTTTACATACATAGTGGTCACAGCAATTGCTACATAGCATTTTCATTAAAGACATGGTTATAAATGGATCATACATGTGTATATATTTAATGACCCAGAAATTGACATAATAATGATAATACAAATAAAAATAATGCCATCTGTCCTTCTTATGACATTGCTGAGGAACACGATTACTAACAATAGAATAGATGCGAAAATGACAAAATAATAATATTTACATGTTTACAAAACAATGTAAACTGATCAGCGACCCGTTTATTGTTCCTTCTCAAGAGAAGGAACACTTATGGTGAACATGTCACACTTGACTGAGCAGGTAATGGATACAAGGGTATCATCAAAGGCATCCGAATTCCAGTAGGGCGCCGCCATCTTGGACTCATGCATATTCATTATAAATAGCCTCTTTGCCAGTGTGTGTTTACGCATCTTTAACTTCAATCTTTAGACTGAAGTTTAGTGAAATACAACTACTTAATAACACGTTCAAGAAACAATAACATAGTTTAAATCATATAACTCCTAAATCTAACTTGTCATAATGAAGAATCGAGATTATTTAAATGAATATGCATCATCTTAAAATAGACTCTCGCCCAAAATTATCGTCTGCTATTATTCTGCTTGGTTTCATTCTCTTGTAGCTTAACTTTTACGGACCTAGGCGGTCATATTTCGTTTTGGAGCTGGAAGTATCAATCATGCGATGCAGTTAAGGGCTTTTGACAGCACTTTTCTGTCCATGTATTGCTATGTGAAACTTTCAATTTACAAAGAGGCTAACATATGGCCGAATTCCGATCAGTGCCACTAGGGAAGGTTTCGACAGAGGATTCCCGAAATTTTGATAGAATGATGGTCTTTATTATTTATTATCCGCTGACAGAGCTATAATATTTAGGTAGAAGGTGTTTGATTATTATTATAAGTTAAATAAATGTTTGTGTGAAATAACTTAAATGTTTTTAAATAGATAAGATCCTTTTAAAAAGAATATCTAATATAATAATGCGCTAGAAGGAACCTTTTGGTAAGCTAAATCTTGTCATACTAATGTTCAACATAGCTGAGACTGAAATGTCTGCGAAGTTCATATACTGGTTACGCAAAACGGAAACAAATATCATTTAGAAATGAGGCTCTTATAATAGCTGGTTCTCAGCTTGACAATGCAATTGCAGTTGCTCGCATAGAAAGCAAGGTAAAAATAGCTTCCATGAGATTCGAAAGCTTCGGTCTTTTTCGGCGTTTTTAAAATTAAATCCTATCATAAAGCCGGCCCGTCGCGACAGTCCGGAATGAAAAAGGTGATGGGAGATTTATTCTCTCTTTTATAAACAAAGCAAAGAAAATCCACAGCACTACAAGAATTCTGTTGGAGTATAAAACACAGTCAAGCTAAACAATATCATCTTTTAACAAAATATTTCACATTGTATTTTAAAGTGTTATGCATAAGCTAGCGCTTTTCCTCATTTCTTTTCTGTATGTCGCACACGTTTAAAAGTCTTTGCGCCCATGTTTATCTGTAGTTCTTGAATGCAAGCGATATAGCCAGCAGTATTATGTAAGTAGGTACAAACGGACACAATCCAACAGACCTGTTGCACAGATTACTGTTACAAGCACAAATTTCCGCTGAATAGCCAAGGTACTCTCCTGAGACACAATCCTCGGAAACATGTACAAATGAACACCCTCTTGTATATCCTGAAATGTAAAATATTAACACTGACTCAGTTCTAGTTCCCTAACCCCAAGTGCCTGCTGTATAGCCTGGCACATTTGGTCTAATATATGTAAATATATTCAATTACGTCCCTTTACTTGATCATGCCTGGCTCGTGATTTCACACCAGGTGGTGGCAAATGGGGCCACTATAGTTGACAACATCTACAGTTACTCTCTAGACTTTTAATAACATTTTATTCTTACTCAGAAGGCACAATAAATTCACAACACATGCATGCAAATGGGGACTTTTTTTTAAAGGCATGCGTATTCAAGTTATATATAGAAGCAAACAGATCAAGTCAAGTTTTTTTTTATATAGATCCAGGTCGTAAGTACACGGAGAATAAAAAAACCCCCTGATAATACTGCGCTACATAACTGAAACAACCCGTTGAAAAGGGCATTCTTTATATCTAGCGCCCCGAATACGACAGTGAACGCATTTGTCATATCGGTGCGCCAATTTGTCGTTTCGGCGTGTAAGCACGTTTGAACCGTATTTTTCGTATCAGCGCGCTTATTTGTCGCTCTGATATGTTGGCACACTTGTTCTAATTAAACATCATACCATAGTTTGTTTTGTATAGCATACAAGAGCCACCATCGCAGTTTGTTGTGGAAATGACAACACCATCAGCGTTAGAGGGCTCTGCACATGCTCCGTTTAGTTCACTAACGCACACATAGCAAGTTATACCCTGTACACCACTTACTGTAAAACATGAAGTTAATTGTTAAAAAAAATCGACGCAAAACACTTGGAGACATAACGTATCTAATAACCATGATAACTACACTGTTCGATCTCATCCTTTACTAATCCAGGGGTCGTGGGGTCAGGGGTTCGAGACCCACTGGGATCACGACCATGACTTCTCACTTGACACCAGTACTGGATTTTCCAGAGTGTTACAATATGCTTAAAATCTTTCATCACAATCCAGCTAAAACAAATTGTTACAAACTAAGAGATTGCGTAGGAAGGAGTAAATAAATCACTGTAGAAGTTATAAATTTATGAGCATGGACAAATGTAAACAGATATAGTATTGCATAGATATTTCAAAAAGTAGTACGTCTTAGAAATATCTACTTACCAAAGAGAGAAAACGTTGAAAGTCCTACAAGAAGCAACATATTTGAATTTTTGCGTCTATATTCACCTTAAAACACGCTTGTTTTGAACAAAATATTGGTCTGTTTATCAGACAAATTTAGTTATTCAGTTTCAAGGTGTTTTTTTTACAAAACATATATCTAAATATCTCAACCTTGTAATTCTATCTTCTATTGATTATCGTCAATGCAAAATCAACTAGCTGAATGTTGTTAATACGCCGCCAAAAGTCACTCAAGTATGAAGCGATCAAACAAAACTTGCTAATATCCACTACGTAACTCGTTGCACATGTCCCTTTCACCAGCCCCCCCACCCGTCCACCCCCTTTCCCCACAACCCCTGTTTCGGGAATAAAGTTTGCTATAAATTTACTTATAGAAGTTGAATTAAAGTACAGTGATTGCCTGTTTCTTTTGATTTCAATATAAATTCTGCATTTGATAAATATTAGGATATTTTAACTAACTGAAACGAAAGTCTAGTTTAAAAACAACTTTTACCTTTGGAAATCATCTATTTTCAATTTTTCAGACAAAGGGAGGTAATGATAATTTCATAAACTTGCATTTCTACTTAATGTTGGCAAAACATGTACTTGTCAACGCAAATATTATACAACTTTAATATATTAGTGCTTATTTTCAGATTTCTCTTTTAGCAAAATAATTTTGTTAATTTGATTTATACTTAATATGATAAAATAACGCTATCCTGGCAACTAGGACAAGAAAATTAGTGAAAATCTGGGGTATAGTCAGAGCTGGGTGAACACAAGTAAATGTAAATGATCAGCTAGTTAAGTTTTGAACAGTTCATATAGTTGAACTGAAAACAATCTGATTACTCACCTTTATACGGAAGCATGGAGGGGACATCAGATTTTTTTTAATTTTGATTTATGTCGTGGCCACCAGATATAACTAAGAAAAAAGAAAAACTAATGCGTGGCCACGAAATATAAGGGTATTTCTTTTTTCGTTATTTCTTACATATGTTTCGTGGTCACGAATTAGCAAAAATCGTTTTTGTTTTTTCCTTAGTTATATTTCGTGGCTACGAATTAGCAAAAATCGTTTTCTTTTTTTGTTTGTTTTTTTCTTACTTATATTTCGTGGTCACGAATTAGCAAAAATAGTTTTTTTGTTGTTGTTTTCTTTTTTTCTGTTATATTTCGTGGCCGCGAATTAAGAAATTGTTTTTTTTTCTTAGTTATATCTCGTGGCCACGACATTACATTTTTTGTTTTTTCGTTTTTTTCTTAGTTATAACTCGTGGCCACGAGATAGATTAAAATTAAAAAATTCGATGTCCCTACCATGCTTCCGTACCTTTGAGGGTAAAGCTGTGTTATTTATAGATCCTGGTGTACCGTAGCTATTGATCCGTACTATACTGTAAAAGGTATGTTTACCAATTTATGACCTATTTAATCGTCAACATTTCGCAAGATATAAACATAAAGGTAAAGGATTTATAATCAAAACCCCAGATGAATTTTGAAAGGAATATACCTTAAATCATGTCTAATTACTACGATTCGACACATTATGACGGCGGAAAAGTTCAGTTTGGACTACCCGTCTACGGGAGAGTATACACAGAGAGATGTGCAGCAGATGTCACCAAGTGCAGGTATTTGTAGTTTGTTTTAAATACTGTTTAGTTAACATGTATAATAAATATCTGTCAATGTCTTGCCAAATATCAGTGTATCATGGTATAGTATAATACCATAACAAGTACGCCATATCACAGGAGTCTGAAATTCTATCAATAAGACCATAGAAGTCTATCTGTACAAAAATACCCCCTATATATAAAATAAATTTTATATATATAAGGGAGGGGTATTTTTTGTATAGATAGACTTCTATGGTCTTATTGATAGAATTTCAGACTCCTGTGGTCATATTGAAAGGGAAGTAATAATGATAATATATTATTATAATATAGTAGTATTCCTCAGTCTACAATTCGCCAAAGTTGTTCTGCAAAAGGAATTGTTCCTTTTCGTTCAACTCTGGCCTCTCTATTTCACATACAGTTGTCTTAAATTTAATGACGAACTGTAAGACGTTTATAAGTTGTATGCAACAGTTATATTATCTTAAAACTATTGTATATCAACATAGAACCTATTACAGGTCCTATACTTATAGAGCAGTACTTTACGTAATACATTTCCAAATTTGTAAAAGATAGAATATGAAATGCCTTTTTAGATTAAAACAACATGAGTATGTAGTAATGAAGTTTATCAAACATGCATTTAGTAAAAACTAAAGCTCTTACGGTAAGCATCTTAGGATAAGATATTCGTATTGTTCTATGCTTTTGTACGTAGAACTTGCAAATAAAGGACTGATAACATTTAAAAATTGCCACTTTGGCTTTAGGATGCACTCATTAGGAGTTGCAATTGTTTCTTACATCTATCAGTGTACAAACAAAAAAGTATGTTTTAGATGGTTTTCTGTGACTTGACAGGATCACGTTTAGGATGGTAGGATACTTTTTTAAAACATAATACTAAATAATGGTACATGTACTATCACTGAAAATTAAGAAGCAGATATAAAATTAAAGCTCGCGAAGACTGCTACTGAATTTCTAAATCAGTGACCGTGAATCACGCCTGGTTTGGAACCCACTGCCTTGGTCTGTCGTGGCGTCACACGTGATAGTTAGGAACACTACCTGAGCTTTTCTGACATATTTCATGATCATGTCACTTAAATTATCTATCACGAAATGTCGATATGTGTAAAACTATTTTAAGCAGTTGGCGAAAGGGAATACGACACATTGTATTGACCAATGAAAATGAGGATGAAATGCAGATGGGCCAAAGTGGAATGTTTTAAAACTGTCTTTTCCGTATAGTGCATGGTATAAACGGGAATTTAAGATAAGTTAAAATATCGGTTAAAGATCATATATGTCCCAGGAGTTAAATCTTACGAAACTGCAGAATGTGAACTTAATTATAACGTGAATATACATTTGTTGGCAAGTCAATTTTGAGTCAAACGTGCAACATTTCCGATACAGCAACTACTTATATGCAGTCGTATTTCAAACAAAATAGTTGATGTAATAAAAACTTACAAGGAATATAACTTGCATACATCTTATAAGGAAGTACATGGTATTTAACCTTTAGCCTGCTAGCGGCAAGTGATTCTGCCTTTGCGACCAGTGCAGACCAAGATCAGCCTGCACATTCGTGCAGTCTGATCATGGTCTGCACTGTTCGCTTTTCGGTCAGTAAATTTTCAGTGAACACCCCTTTAAATAATAAGTGATGCTGCCAAAACTGAATGATGGACCAGTCCATTTTAGAAATTTAGCAGGGTAAGGGTTAAAAGACTAAAGGTCATACAACCTCCATTATAACGACTTGATTTCCTTCAATAATATGCATTTTCCAATACAATTGTAGCCTGATAAAAAGTATCACTGTATATTGCTAAAATGACGTCTTCATTTGATGAGAGAACTTAACCTTTATGTTTTCCCTCCATTACTCTATAAATTATCATTTCAGATGGAACTGTTGTGAGGACAGCAATAGAAAAACTGAAATCTTACTCGGTAATTGCGATGATATTGGCGTTTTTGACTATTGTGTCGGGAGCCACAACTCTTGGAGTAGCTAGCAAAAATATAGGATTCCCAGTGTTTAATTTTGGACCTCTTCTTGTTGGAATTCTTGTAAGTCAATTTCCAGACAAATCATATACCACTGTTATAAGAAGTTGTGATAAAAACTAACATATTTTAAACCTTCATTTATTATCGCAACTTAATTTAGATTTATGATTGTTCGTGCGAACCAGAGATATACGCTTGCTCCCTCGTTCGCCGAACCTTCTAGTGGTGGAGTCGGTAATGTGTTTCAGACTAGCTTTAAGTTAACGATACTACTGATACTGTTTACCATCAAAGTCGCATTGATATTAGTGATTTTTGTGATGTATGTTTTCCTTTTCAGTTTTTCATTTGTGGCTCTGTCGGATTTAATGCAACCAAAAAGGCACTGAGTACAGATACAGCGTTTAAGAGTTTGTCTTATGCCAGATGCGGTGTAAGTATATCAAGTTATCTTAAAAAATATAATCATTCTTTGCTATATTGCTGAAATGAAAGATGATGGTAACGTCCGAGTTTTCTGTGATGAAGTTGATAATAACAGCTCAATCACAGGCGCTTGAAGCTCTATCAATGAATATATATGCATTATCGTGTCCCACCCACTATATATTATATACTATACTTCAAGAAATCTAACCTGAATATATATTCTATTGATTAAGCTTCAAACACCTGTGGTTCAAGTTTTTAAACAAAATATCTACGGCCTTTGCTTCTAATATAATGTCAAACGACCCAAACGTGTTTCGCCGAAATGATTTCAGTTAGTTAAATTTATTTGTTACCATAAAAACTGGGAGAAAGCTCCGTTAAAAATATGTAACTGTATAGATATATAATCATGCTTAAACTACATTGAAAGAACAAAATTAAAATTACATCGTAAAAATAATACGGAACATTTCGCCTACGTTTCCCAGATCACGATGACCACACTATAATTATCTTTTATTAATGATATTCAAAGGTAACAAGAAAGTTAAAATGAATACCATTTGATAGTCATTTGTTAGAAATCTACATAAAATTATCTTCGTTTGTAGTTTGTTTGCACACACCCTATAACGTGATAGCGCGACACCACCAGATAACATGACACCAGATCGGATAACGCGACACTCTGCGGAGTTTGTTGTCGATTAGAAGTAAATATTTTCAATTTTTTCTTTACACAATGTGAATCAATGAAAAGCAGACTCTTACCAGATTTCGAGGATAGAAAGAGGCATCTAAAGGAATGTTTTCTGAATTGAAAAGACCACCAAATAATCATACAGATGGCTAATCCACGGCCAGATTTTCATTGTTTTGGATATTGAACCGAGGATTTTTTCTCATTTCTGAAGCAACAAGCTTGGCATTACCCTCAATAGAAAGCCAAACATTCTCTCTCTTTGTCTGCCAAATATCCCGGCGAAATCTCCATTACTTTCGAAAATACGAGGTGTTAAAGTCGGTTGGGTAGACCAAAAATGTTCTGTCTGACACCACATAATTCCCAGGGAAGGTTCTTACTGACACCAACTTTTGAAGATTAGATGTTCTGTCTGACACCAGCATTTGATCATACTATTTTTTGCCTTTATTTCGCTCGGTTTGCAGTATTTTATCGAATTTACGCATGTTTTCGGGTATAACGGGTCGTTAAATTCATTTTTCTAATAAGGGTTTAGGTTATAGTGTAGAAATTCACCGTAATTCGGTCGAAAATGTGCCTTCGTGGTGTTGTTGAAAGTAGTATACATAAAAAATACTTACTTTTTTTTTATTTTTGGCACTTTTACGTGTAAAATGGGGCTTATTTCATTCGCAGAATGTATTTTCAGTAAAATAAGACGCGTTTCAGGTTAAATATCGCGTGTATATGGCAATTAATGAGAGAAAACGAAAGATGGGTCGTTTACTGCGCGACACCGTCAACAACGCGATTCGAGAAATTGTCAGTGGTTTCAATTTATACTGGTATAAAACCTTTTAATTTCAACCATTTTCAGGATTCAGTTCAATTTCTTGATATCAGATACAGTATGAAGGGTGATTTTGCACTAAATGATCTATTTTAAGTTTGAATACATCAAAGCTTTCATCACAGTAATAACACCTACAGGTACTTCCGTCTGTTGTCCATTATTCTTCCATTAACCTGAAATATTAATTGCTATTAATGTGTGGAATATATAGATATATACAGAAATTATACGAAAACGGTTGAATTAGCCGCTATAACTATCTACCGCTATATAATTAGCACCCGCAACTTTACAATACTTCCGACAGGCATGCAGATGATTTGTAATATTGAAAATTGGCAATAACTTAACATTTTAACTAAGGTGTCTATATGAATATTGCCAGCTTCAATTCAATAAGTTGTTTTAATGTATCAAGGGCATGTATGCAATACGATAGTACATTCATTTTCGATTTTTTGAAAGCGTACCAAAGAGTAAGTTCTGGAGGACAGAATGTCTTTAAATTTTCTGTACACGACCTTTGGACTATAAGATTTTTTTAATGATGGGTCTCCTTTACTGTAAATAGCAAACTATCTGCCAGCCGTCTTTTCAATTCAAATGTCTGGATTCCACCTACAGCACAATGAATCAAAATGACGCCTGAGACCCCCTCAAAATATATGTTCTACTTCTATATGAGCCGCGCCATGACAAAACAAACAATATAAGTGGCGTTGCGACCAGCATGGATCCAGACCAGCATGCGCATCCGCGCAGTCTTGTCAGGGTCCATGTTGTTCGCTTTCAAAGCCTATTGCAATTAGAGAAACTGTTAGCGAACAGCATGGATCCTGACAAGACTGCGCGGATGCGCAGGCTGGTCTGGATCCATGCTGGTCGCAAAGCCACTATGTTGGTTTTCTCATAGTGCTCATATATCATATATATCTAGATACTAAAACATTGACAGAATATGAATAGGTCAACAATATATGAATAGGTCTTTCAGAGCTTGTTGAATATTGACTCTGACAATCCTATCAAAATATGACTCCTCCTACCCCACTCCGAGGTGCACAACCGTTAAATCATTCGGGATTTTACTGTCTCTACACGTTTATTGTCATGACACCTAAAATCGTGCTGAATGTCGTCTTGAACTGTAAAGGTTTTATACTAGGGTTCTAGTATAAATTCGCCATAGTTTAGATCCATGTACTATACTTTCTAGAACTTCAACCCATAGAAACCCATATATATATAGTAAACTACAAATAATCAGCCGTCAAACTATGAAAAGAAAAGGTGGTGAAGACAGATTTGTGGTGGAACGCCGCCAGATTGAAGCCACTGACCCTTTCTCGAATCGCGTTGTTGACGGCGTCGCGCAGTAAACGACCCATCTTTCGTTTTCTCTCATCATTTGCCATATACACGCGATATTTAACCTGAAACGCGTCTTATTTCACTGAAAATACATTCTGCGAATGAAATAAGCCCCCATTTTACACGCAAAAGTGCCAAAAATAAAAAAGTAAGTATTTTTTTATGTATACTACTTTCAACAACACCACGAAGGCACATTTTCGACCGAATTACGGTGAATTTCTACACTATAACCTAAACCCTTATTAGAAAAATGAATTTAACGACCCGTTATACCCGAAAACATGCGTAAATTCGATAAAATACTGCAAACCGAGCGAAATAAAGGCAGAAAAAAGTATGATCAAATGCTGGTGTCAGACAGAACATCTAATCTTCAAAAGTTGGTGTCAGTAAGAACCTTCCCTGGGAATTATGTGGTGTCAGACAGAACATTTTTGGTCTACCCATCCGACTTTAACACCTCGTATTTTCGAAAGTAATGGAGATTTCGCCGGGATATTTGGCAGACAAAGAGAGAGAATGTTTGGCTTTCTATTGAGGGTAATGCCAAGCTTGTTGCTTCAGAAATGAGAAAAAATCCTCGGTTCAATATCCAAAACAATGAAAATCTGGCCGTGGATTAGCCATCTGTATGATTATTTGGTGGTCTTTTCAATTCAGAAAACATTCCTTTAGATGCCTCTTTCTATCCTCGAAATCTGGTAAGAGTCTGCTTTTCATTGATTCACATTGTGTAAAGAAAAAATTGAAAATACTTACTTCTAATCGACAACAAACTCCGCAGAGTGTCGCGTTATCCGATCTGGTGTCATGTTATCTGGTGGTGTCGCGCTATCACGTTATAGGGTGTGTTGCATTGCCATGTATATTTCAGATAATTGCGGTGTTTGCCATCAGTGTTGCCACAATAAGCATTTCTATTTTGTCGGCGGTGTTTGCATTTCTCTCTGGGGCTGTGTGTGCTGGTGCAGACATTACGTTTTACAACAGAAACAATAACATCCGCACCAAAATCGATGTCAAACAATTCTGCTCGCCAAACGACACAGCAAATGCGGTGCTAGCTTTTATTGACGGAGGGCTGTGTATTCTAACAACCATATGGTGCATCATAGGAACACTGTTTTTCTGTTGCTATGGGAAATATTTTGGTATCAAAAGTAATAGAGTTAGAAGGGGATTTTAAGACGCGAGTGGAGCCTCGAGGGAAATACTGTTCTGCTTTTAGTGTTTTAGAAAGACTAAGATTCGTTCGAGTCCAAGCCAAGAAAGCAGCATGAAGCTGTAACTGAAAATCTGCGAAAGACGTACACGTGTATATTGTATTCCTGCCAACAATAACGAATGGTCCAATCGTTAAAAAAAAGGAAAAAATCTCTTTTTTGTCGTAAATACAAAACTTAGTTAAGTCAGCTATATTTTGATTATGTCCTTTACGACTTTGTCTGTTCTATTTGTTTAAGGTGTAACACCATTTTCAGTATTTCAGTCATGCACACGCTTGCATCTAATACATCCAGTTTTCCTGGATCCTGTACCAGTAGTAACCCGTTTTCCGAAAGTAACTGTCAACTTCTCTACATGAATCCGGTGGAGGACGAAATGATCATCAGACACAATGGTTTTACAGAGAACGTGCGCCTCGTCAGAGGATCGAATCACAACGGCGTGTTTCGTAGAACTGCACTCTCCCTGCAGACTGTTACTTGAACGTTTAAGTCAACATTTTCTTCTCTACAAATGTACTTTTATTGTATAACATAGAGACGTCTACTTCATAAAATTCCATTTTTACGGAAAATATTTATTCGCGTTTCAACCTTGTATTTCATATGTTCAATACATGTAGTATTTTGTACGTAGTTACACAGGGGAAATATTGTTAAATGTTATTTTTTTGTGTGCCATACTTACCAGTGTTTTCATATATGCCAACTTACTTTTATTTGATCATTTTGTTAGGCCTATTTATTTAATGTGACAGGAAAAATAAAAGTATTTTACACTAAATATAATGACTGTACGACAACTTGCATTGAAAGCACAAAAAAACTCCTCAAAGCGTGCTGCTATACATATAATACTGTAAGACATGGGCGAGCCAAATATTAGTACAAAAGAAAAAGTTAATTTTGCCAATTAAATGCACACAGGATCATGGCAAGACTGCACTGAAATATCGATCACTTTCACAAATTACTGGGCGACAGATCTTTGTCAATTTTCCAATGCACTTCACAAGAAAATTATTTTCACTATAATTAATTGAAATGTAGATCTGAGTAAAATGTGAGAAGAGACATTTTTCCACTGGTGTGCCAAATCATTCTTAAGAACTAATTTTCATACCAACAGACTACGACTGTGCATCACACTTATTTGATTTTGTAACTGGGATTTCGTTTCTACTTCATTCGTCAGTTGTATATCTTTCTATGCATACTCTATCTGTTGCAATAAGATTTCTTTAAAATATTTCCAATTTTTTTTGCTATTAGAAATGTGGCGTAAATTTTACCACACATGAAATATTTTGAAAGAGTATATTTATACCTTTTGAAATGTTTCATAAAGATACTCTTAAGGTAGCATACATTGCCACTTTCTCTACTATATTTAGAAACTATTTACAAACCTATAAATATTTGAAAGGTCTTTAGAATCTCTAAACAGGTAAAACATAACCAACTGTATTCCTTATGACTACGCAATGACATAGGTCACTTAGGGACATGAAATACGTTATGAATTCACAGTTTTTGACCAGGGCTTACTTCTAAGGTGACCACTGACTCCTACATGCAGAAGTTTTACAGCATTTTGTACAATGTCACAGACTTCTGTCATCTGTTTTTAAAATGATTTTACAGTGCCATGATTTGCAGTGGCAGACAAAAGCATATACAATCTTAACCATACAAAGGCATATACCAACTTTACAATACAAAGACATATATCACCAGATACATACAAAAACATATACCAACTTAACCATGCAAGAGCATAAACATATACCACCTTAACCATGCACGAGCATAAACATGTACCACCTTAACCATGCACGAGCATAAACATGTACCACCTTAACCATGCAAGAGCATAAACATATACCACCTTAACCATGCAAGAGCATAAACATGTACCACCTTAACCATGCAAGAGCATAAACATGTACCACCTTAACCATGCAAGAGCATAAACATATACCACCTTAACCATGCAAGAGCATAAACATGTACCACCTTAACCATGCACGAGCATAAACATGTACCACCTTAACCATGCACGAGCATAAACATGTACCACCTTAACCATGCAAGAGCATAAACATGTACCACCTTAACCATGCAAGAGCATAAACATGTACCACCTTAACCATGCAAGAGCATATACATATACCACCTTAACCATGCAAGAGCATAAACATGTACCACCTTAACCACCTTAACCATGCAAGAGCATAAACATGTACCACCTTAACCACCTTAACCATGCAAGAGCATAAACATGTACCACCTTAACCACCTTAACCATGCAAGAGCATAAACATGTACCACCTTAACCATACAAAGGCTTACACCACCTCAACCATACAAAAATATACATCACCTTAACCATACAAAGGCATATATGACCATGACTGTACAAACTTAATCATACAAAGGTTTATGCCATCCTAACCATACACGACCTTAGGCATATACCAAACTATCATAGAAAGGTCTGTATCACCTTAACCATACAAAGGCATGTATGAATTAAATCATACAAAGGCATGTACAACCTTAACCATACAAAGGCATAAACAATTTTAACCATACAAAGGCATATACAATTTTAACCATACAAAGGCATATACAATTTTAACCATACAAAGGCATGTACCACCATAACCATACAAAGGCATACACCAACTTAACCATACAAAGGCAAATTTCACCTTTACCTTACAAAGGCATGTACTACCTTTATCATATAAAAGCAATATTCACCTTTACCTTACAAAAGCATACACCACCTTAACCTTACAAAGGGAAATTCTACCTTAATCATACAACAGAACAGACTACCTTAACCATACAAAAGGCAAATTTCACCTTTACCTTACAAAGGCATGTACTACCTTTATCATATAAAAGCAATATTCACCTTTACCTTACAAAAGCATACACACCTTAACCATACAAAGGCAAATTTCACCTTAGCCTTACGAAGACATACACCATCTTAACAATACAAATGCAAATTTCACCTTAACCTTACAAAGGCATACACCACCTTAACCATACAAGGCAAATTTCACCTTAGCCTTACAAAGACATACACCACCTTAACCATACAATTTATTTATCTACATTTATTTGTGTTTTACGGTGCACCAACACAGTATAGGTTATATGGCGCCAAATAGGACTGTAAATTTTGGTTTCACATCTCATTTACATCGAAATAAAAACATGAGATATGGAATCAAAATTTGCATACCTTCTGGAATCACAGAGTTACACCAAAACCAAGTGTTAAGACCCTATTAGTTGCCTCTTACGATCATGCAAGGGTAAGGCAGTGGTTCCAATTCTTTTCATACATAGATCGTCCCAGAACCACATGGGTCTTAACCATACAAAGGCAAATTTCACCTTAACCTTACAAAGGCATACACCACCATAACCATACAAAGGCAAATTTCACCTTAACCTTACAAAGGCATACACCACCTTAACCATACAAAGGCAAATTTCACCTTAACATTACAAAGGCATACACCACCATAACCATACAAAGGCAAATTTCACCTTAACATTACAAAGGCATACACCACCATAACCATACAAAGGCAAATTTCACCTTAACATTACAAAGGCATACACCACCATAACCATACAAAGGCAAATTTCACCTTAACATTACAAAGGCATATACCACCTTAACCATACAAAGAAATATACCATGGTCATTAACAATTATTGCACCGTCAATTTAATATTGTGGCAGGGTAATTTTGCTAAATATTTGGGCAACATTCAATTTTTTTCTGATTTTACTTTGTCAAATGGTCAATGTGGGCATTAAAAGAATAATAAGCCTATTTTATTCTCAATAAGGTGTGAACTTAATTGGCTTTCAAAGGTCAAATCTGTTTTCTGTAGGTAGCGCTGCACATTGTTGTTTTCGCAAAAATCAAATACCACGAGACCTGTGCCCATATTCATCAACAATTTAGGTCCGACAGAAAACCTCTAAAAATTCAAAATGACATAACTCTCTTTGAAATAATTATCTCAATATTAAAGTAACTTTACACAGCTTTTTGATTCTGTATATGCCATAGTCATGCCAAGTTTGATTAAATCTGTACATAGTTTACAAACATCTAGGGCAAAAATGTAACTTTAACATTTCAAAGTAACTGTACACAGCCTTTTGATTCCGTATATGCCATATTCATGCCAAGTTTCATTAAATCTGTACACAATTTACAAACAAACATGTAGGACAAAATGTAAGTTTAGCATTTCAAAGTCTAAGTAACTTGTAAACAGCCACCCTAATTCATTTAAGAACATACAAGACAATATAACATCATTTTTCTTATAACCTTTCAAATTGTCAGCAACGGGGGACAATTCACTTATATTCAGGGTTTTTTCTTGCTGTTTTGGGAACATAGCCTATACCTTCAAAATTGGGAATTTTGACGCGTAAATGTTCTGAATTGGGAAATATTTAGTCCCATATGATATAGTAAGGATGTGTTAAAGCACTATCTCATACACTTGTTTCACATTGTACAACCTCTTTAACATACTGCCATCAGAAAATTGTCCATAATTTGGTCAATGTTTGTGCAATTTTGATGAAATCTTTTTCAGAATGTAGATTGGGATTTTTTTTACTCATTTTGGGAAAAATACATACTTTTTGGCATTGGGAATATAGCCCAATAACGGCTATAAAAACAGCTGAAAAAAACAACCCTGACATTTCACCCTATCATCAGTGAAAAGAACCTAACAATGAAAAGCAATCTTCAAATGGTTTTATTTTTGTAATGATAATAAAGGCAACAATGTAATAACAAATCAATCACTAGGATTTCATATCATTATGGAATCATACTTAATTCAATCAGTTACATGTTACACTTATGCCACAAAGTGTGTAAAGAATGAAATTTACATGAAATTACACAACTGTAATGTTATCAACAAAGTGATTCTATTTACCATGATTTAATGATGACAATTTCAATTACATGATTAAAACCCATAATAAAAACCATCTGAATGAGCATAATGAATGTACCTTCTACCCTACAAAGATCATATACTGTGCTAAAATATATGCATTCGAGCTTAAGTATTAACAAAATTTCTCGAGTGGTTTTTGCAAATGTCTTAAATATCATTATAATAAGATGATGTTGATAATGCTGAGGGACTGCTTTCTAGTTTATGAGGGCACCAGGATGTATGACCTCTAAAGACCAGTCTAAGAACACAAGCATCCGATTGGCTGTTTCAGAGCACCTGCTTGATACTGACCAATGGCATGAGTATATTCACAGACTGGTCACCAAATACAGTTTTTAAACTGAAATTAATTAAAGCATAAGTAAAACATGCCTCTGCTTCAATGAAAACATTAAAACTTTTATGGTTTACACTGTTTACACTTTAAGACATAAATGCATAAGATATGTAAGTAAATAAGAACAAATTCATTATGAATAAGACTAAGAATCAAGTTTAAAAATCATTGTAAATTCCTTCAAATTTCATAGAAACTGAAGGATAATGTAGGTATAAGTCTTGGTTATATATACAAAATGTATAACATAGCTCAAAAGGTAAAGTCATTTATCCATTAAAACTATAGTGCCTTGAAAATAATATCATTTAATAAATGCTTACTCACAGCAGGGTCTTTCAAAAATGAATTCATTTTGAGTGACCCTGCTCACAGGTTAACAGGTTTTACATGTATAGATTGGCAAAATTTGACACAGCTACTGGGCTTCAACTGCTTAATAATAAAATTTTAATTACTGACAAATTCCTATATAACTTATAAAAAAAACAAGAACAAAAAAACAAACTAACAGAACATGTCAAAAATCACAAAATTTGCTTCGTTTTGTTCTCTGCTTGACAATCCAAAATATAAAATAACTTTAACAAGTAAAGAAAATGCAAAGAAATTAAAAGAGTGCCTGATAAGTTGTTGAAATTTTACAAGGGCAAACAGAAATGATTTCAGACAGAGTCAAGACAGTTTAGGTAATAAAATCTTAATATCTATACACCTGTGCATCTGTCAATGATTGTGTAAGATCAAATTTCAACTCAAATTGATGGAGCGAGCAAAAGCCAATATTTTTTGTGTACTTCTAATAAGGAATTGCAGCAAATCTGCAAACCAAATTATAAATTTGGTTATGTCTGAACCATTTATAAATACTGAGTTATGCTTGTCAATGAATAAAAACTATAAAATAATTAAAACAACCTAAAAGAAATTATTACATTCTAAGTGTCTTTTGGGGTATCATAACCTGTTATGTGACTAATATCAGTCAATTTTGCGGAAGAGTTATTTCGTGATTCGGGTGTAAGTCCTTTAAAATTTGGACTTTCTGCATCAACAATTGCTTTCTGCGCATTCATAACTTTATCAATCAATGCAAAGTCTTGTGAACGCTGCTCAATATACTCCGCTGGTGTCCAGCTCATGTCATACTCCAGTTTGAATGCCCCAACAAACTCATGTGGGCAGCTGGCTCCCCATTCCTATAAGACATAACAGAAATATTATGAAGTGTTGAAAATAAGAATAAGAATAGTATATTATCATTAACAATAACTTTACATAAACTGTACTTATAGCTTAGCAAATTCAGTACTGGAGGTTATAATACTAGAGATCCAATTTTCATATTTGAAAATATAAACGAAGTACAGTTTATGTACACATGAAATTAACAGTGCTATGTATCAAGTTTATAGTACACGCTTAATACATGAATAGCTAAACACAGTATAAAAGTGTATTTCTATAAACTAGAAATACATTCTGCATGCCCATGGGCAAAATGTCAAGCCCGCCAGCTGTCTAAACAAGAGGGCCAAGATGGCCCTAGGTCGCTCACCTAAGAAACACACCATAACAGTGTAAAACATGTTTGACCTAGTGATTTCATGGAAACAAATATTCTGACCAATTTTCATTAAGACTGGACCAAAAAATTGGTCTCTTGCGATAAAACAAGCATTTTCTTACTCTTAGATATGACCTAGTTTTTGACCCTAGATGACCCATGTTCCAATTCGACCTAGATTTTATCAAGGCAATCATTCAGACCAAAATTCATGCTGATCAATTGAAAAATACAGCCTCTATCACATACACAAGTTTTTTCTTTGATTTGACCAAGTGACCTAGTTTTTGACCTCAGATGACCCATATTCAAATTCGACCTAGATTTCATTAAGGCCATCATCCTGACCAAATTTCATAAAAATCAATTGAAAAAAACAGTCTCTATCGCATACACAAGATTTTTCTTTAATTTGACCTAGTGACCTAGTTTTTGACCTCAGATAACCCATATTTAAACTCGACCTAGATTTCATCAAGGCAATCACTCTGACCAAATTTCATGAAGATCAATTGAAAAATACATCCTCTATTGCATACACAATGTTTCTCTTCGATTTGACCTAGTGACCTAGTTTTTGACCCCAGATGACCCATTTTCGAACTCGGCCTAGATTTTATCAAGGTGATCATTCTGGCTAAATTTCATGAAGATCAGTTGAAAAATACAGCCTCTATTGCATACACAAGGTTTTTCTTTGATTTGACCTAGTGACCTAGTTTTTGATCCCAGATGACCCATTTTCGAACTTGGTCTAAATTTCATCAAGGTAATCATTCTGACCAAAATTCATGAAGATCAATTGAAAAATACAGCCTCTATCGCATACACAAGGTTTTTCCTTGATTTGACCTAGTGACCTAGTTTTTGACCCCAGATGACCCATTTTCGAACTCGGCCTAGATTTCATCAAGGTAATCATTCTGACCAATATTCATGAAGATCAATTGAAAAATACCGCCTCTATCGCATACACAAGGTTTTTCTTTGATTTGACCTAGTGTCCTAGTTTTTGACCCCAGATGTCCCATTTTCGAACTCGGCCTAGATTTCATCAAGGTAATCATTCTGACCAATATTCATGAAGAATAATTGAAAAATACAGCCTCTATCGCATACACAAGGTTTTTCTTTGATTTGACCTAGTGACCTAGTTTTTGACTTGAGATGACCCATTTTCGAACTCGGCCTAGATTTCATCAAGGCAATCATTCTGACCAATATTCATGAAGATCAATTGAAAAATACAGCCTCTATCGCATACACAAGGTTTTTCTTTGATTTGACCTAGTGACCTAGTTTTTGACCCGAGATGACCCATTTTCGAAGTCGGCCTAGATTTCATCAAGGTTATCATTCTGACCAATATTCATGAAGATTAATTGAAAAATACAGCCTCTATCGCATACACAAGGTTTTTCTTTGATTTGACCTAGTGACCTAGTTTTTGACCCGAGATGACCCATTTTCGAACTCGGCCTAGATTTCATCAAGGTTATCATTCTGACCAATATTCATGAAGATTAATTGAAAAATACAGCCTCTATCGCATACACAAGCTAAATGTTGACAGACGACGGACGACAGACGCCAGACGACAGACGACGGACGACGGACGCCGGACATTGAGCGATCAGAAAAACTCACCTGAGCATTGCTCAGGTGAGCTAAAAAGTAACATTTATTATACTACTTGGCGGATTCAGAACTGATTTACACTAGCACCTGTATTTGCATATGGAATTTTTTTGACCAATTATAAAAAAAATCTATATAATATGAGTCTATACAAAACTCCTTACCAGGCAGAGATAGGACAAAATACACCGAAAAATTGGATGTAACATGCATGCTGTACCACAGTCTTAATTTTTCCCCATGGCCAATAATAAAAAAGTTACAATATAAGCTATTTATAGTAATAACAAAGGGAAGTAATTCTAAAAAACAAGGTTGCCTCATAGTGTTGAACATGTGTGCCAAGTTACATCAAAATCCCCTTATGCATGAAGAAGACATGCTCCAGACAATGTCATTCTTGTATCTGACCTTTGGCCTCGAAATGTGACCTTTGACCTAGGGATATGGTTCTTGGGCATGAAACTTCATCTCATAAAGGTGAAAATTCATGCCAAGTTACATCAAAATCCCACCATGCATGAAGAAGAAATGCTCCAAACAAGCTTTAATTTGACCTCCAACTGTGACCTTGACCTTTGAGATAGGAACATGGGATTTGCGCACGACACTCTTTCTCACTGAAGTCATTTATGCCAAATATCAGGGCTTCGGAAATTTGCCGGTTTGTCGGTTTTGGACCAATTTTTGACTTTTCAGACCGATTCGTGAAGTGAAAAAACGAAAAAAATCGGTCCCGTAAAAATGGAGAAAAATATAAATTTCGGTCTGATATCTCAATAAACGATCACCTGCCAAGTAGGAAATTGTTGGTCGTACCCTCAGATAATCAATAAACGTGTCACTGGTCTGACTGTCACTTTGATAATCGGTCCGTAATTAGCACGTGACGCAATCAGTGCTCGCGCGGCACATCCTTTAATGTTTGCAGACAGCTGACTGCAATGTATTAAACATTTTTCACTGGTTTCCAATGTTTCTGACTGGATCCAAATCATTTCGACTGGGATCCACGTCTTTTATTTAGAATCCGACGGATGGTTTATTTCAAAAGGCTATGTTTGATCACGGTAAAAACAAATGGTCACTGCATTTGTACATTATAGGTCTTTGATTTAATGAGACATCACACGGAAAACCGATAAAAATATTTTTTATAATTACTTGATTTGAAAAAATTACATGATTCATTTGTTGGGGCTCCAGTTGAAACAAGTGCAGAAAATCGCCTTTGCAACCCGACTGTACAAAAAAGAAAAGAAAAAAAAATGGACTGGCAAACACGAATGATAAAGAAAACCGGAGTGGTGCTGTTTATCTATTCGGTCTTTTAAAAAACGTTTCAAAATGAAATTTTGTTTACATCAGAAGAGAACATATAACTTTATAAAATGTAGTTGCTTATTGAAGTACAACGTAAGTGAAATGAAATATCCGTGGCCAACCGGCGTGACCTTTTGGTACTATACATGCGGGAAATTCGATCTCAGCGTTCACATAACGTACACATTCGGTCCGCGGCAGAGTATTCTTAAAATACTGAGGCTGTTTAGCAGAGAATATGTGTCGTGTAATTCACTTTGACGCATTGTATTTTATAGAATTCCGTCAAAGAATGAGGAAACATCACAAAGTATCTGGCGTGTATACGGTACCGAAGTCACGTGCGTTGGCTTTTAGACTAGTTACGTACACGGTGCCAATCCCTCGGCAATTTTATCCTTGCATGTATTTTCTCGGAAAAACATCGAAATTTAAACAAAGTAACAATCACACATAACACCGAATAACTGTCTTCCTTGTATGGTAACTTGCGGTGACCAGTAACTCAGTTTTAATGCATGACATGCTTATTTCTTTACTCTATCACGTTTTACAAAATTATGAAAATATGTATATGTAATATTGGGAATGCGGTGGGTGGGGTAGCGCCGATGTCAGGATTTTCGTTTCGGACCGATAGAGTTATCAAAATTTCCGGAGCCCTGCCAAATATATACAAATTTGGTCCATGCATGACAAAGTTATGGTCCGGACAAACTTCAATTTGACCTTTGACCTCCAACTGTGACCTTGACCTTTGAGATAGGAACATGGGGTTTGCACATGACATGCCTTCTCATTAAGGTAAACATTCATGCCAAATATAAACAAGATGGTCCATGCATGTCCAAGTTATGGTCCGGACAAAATTGGACGGACACACGCATGGACGCACGCACATACACAGACCCGCCAAAAGTGACAATTATATCGAGCTCACCGCAAGCGGGCTCGACAAAAAACAGGGACATGATGGCTCTAGATCCACTCATCCAAGTTTCACAGCTTGCTTGAACAGTTCTTGTAGAGGGCCACTCAAGGAAAATATCTTTGAAATATTTTTGAAAAAAAGCAAGTGTTTTCCCATTAAAGTAATACAGGTGGGTAAAATGTGTTTATGTTTCAGGATTGGTGGCGGTTGTGGAGGTAGGGGATGAATAAGCAAGACAATATCAAGAAACAGAAGACTCTAAAAGAAGAACAAGAGCACCGCCTTGAGGATGAAGATGCTCATCTGATTTGTCTCTGAATAATAGAAATATTGTCCTACCCATGATGTTCTAAGTCCAAAAGGGGGCCATAATTCTTGTAAAAAAACAATGCAGAGTTATGGTTCTTGCTGTGCAGAGTCAGCTTTTAATGGCAAATAACCGCTCCAAGTTTTAAAGCAATAGCTTTGACCGTTAAGATGAAAAGTTGACCTAAATGCAAAATTTAACCAAGAAATCTGATATTTTCTAAGTTCAAAAGGGACCGAAGTTCTTGCAAAAAGCATGATGGAGTTATGTTTCTTGCTGTACTGACTCAGCTTTTGATGGTGAACAAGTGTTGGAAGTTTTAAAGCAATAGCTTTGATAGTTAAGAAGAAAAGCTGACCTACACACAAAACTTAATCAAGAAATCTGATTTTCTAAGTCCAAAACTGGCCATAATTCTTGCAAAAAGCAGAATGGAGTTATGTTTCTTGCTGTACAGAGTCAGCTTTTGATGGTGAACAAGTGTTGCAAGTTTCAAAGCAATCACTTTGACAGTTTAGGAGAAAGTTGACCTAAACATAAAACTTAACCAAAAAATCTGATATTTTCTAAGTCCAAAAGGGGCCATAATTCTTGTTTCTTGCTGTAAGAGACTCAGCTATTGATGGTGAACAAGTCTTGCAAGTTTTAAAGCAATAGCTTTGATAGTTTAGGAGAAAAGCTGACCTAACATAAAACATAACCAGGCAAAATTGTACCAGCATTTTCCTAGGAGAAGATTTCAAAAGTTTTCCATATAATCATATAGGGAAAACTAGCCCCAATCCCTGGCGGCCATGTTCTTTAACTACACAGAATCATTAATGGGAGAAGATTACTCACAGATCATTGCTGCGGAATTATTTTGAAACTGGCCAAGCAGCTTTCGAGAAGATTTTCAAAGTTTTCCATACTGCATTAAAGGAAATGGTATGTTTTATAACATAACAGAAAGATTTGAAAGAATTTGGTAGTCACCCAAGGAAAATTTCTGTCAAATAATTTCAAAATCGGTTCAGAGGGTCTCTGTGGAGATTAAAGTTTTCCTCTTGGTTGCCATGGTTACCAGAATTCTGCATGTATGACAAAGATTTGAAGGAATCTAAATGGGGACAACCCAAGGAACATCATATGAAGTTTGGTTGAAATAGGCTTGGTAATAATTATTTATGAGATGTTCTTTAACCTTTAGCCTGCTGGCGCCGGTCGGCAAGTTATTCTGTCTTTGCGACCAGTGTAGACCAAGATCATGGTCTGCACTGTTCGCTATTCAGTCAGTAAATTTTCAGTGAACACCCCTTCGAATGAATAGTATTGCCGGAATTGAATGATGGACCAGTCTATTTTAGAAATTAAGCAGGGTAAGTGTTCAAGTACCCGTAACTGTGGATCAAGGACAAGCAGACTAACCATGGATGGATGGATGATGGACATCCAGCAATCCTATAATCTCACTAAGAGCACTTCATGCTCAAGTAAGCTTAACCCTTACACTGCTAAATTTCTATTTTGAACTTGTCCATCTTTCTTCTTCTTCTCATTCACGCTTGTCCATCTTTCAATTTGGACAGTTCCACTGGCTGTTAAAAGGGGTGCTTAGTGCTTACCAAAAATATACTGACTGAATGGCGAACAGTGCAGATCTTGATCAGACTGCATGGATGTGCAGGCTGATCAAAATCTACACTGGTCGCAAAAACAAAATAGGTCATGTCCAGCATGATAAATGTTAAAATCTTGGCAACTTAAGTAATATAAAAAGACATAATTATATTCAGACTTGATATTTATGTATACAGGCCTTAATATATTACCAATGAAGCACACATACCTCCGGTGAGAGGATAGAGAAATAGTTTTGTCCAGACTCTCTTTCATATAGGTAGTAGATTTTTCCTGGTTTCTTGACAAGATTACAAGCAGCATGGTGTAGCATTGCATCTCTCTTTGCCTCTTCCAAAACCTAACACATTAGAATAATATTATATGACGATTTTTAACTTTGAGTTTTTCTGTACAATTTTGTACCAAAAAGAATAAATAAAAAAAAAATGTTGATTAAAGTAGAAATCAATAAAATATTTCACAGAAACTTATCAGATAATACCTAAACAAGAGGGCCATGATGGCCCTATATCGCTCACCTGTTATCATTGCACTTGAGGACAAGAAGGTCCTCAGAAAAAATATCTAAGTCCAAAGGACAGTAACAACAAAGGTAAGAAATTTAACCAAAAAGAAAAAAAAAATTCTTACAAGGTACAGATATGTCAAAATACACCTACAAATTGGAGGTACCATCCATGTTGTACCACAGAAAAGTGGTCTCGGTTTTTCCCTACGGCCAATAATAAAAAAGTTACTAAAAATAAGCTATTTATAGTAATGTAAAAGGGAAGTAATTAAAAAAAAAAAAAATATTGTAAGTGAAGAAAAGAAGGATCTGCCAAATAAATCTGTTGACATAAATGAAATTTCAGATCAGTATCTTCATTAGTTACGGAGATATACCCATTTTAATTTGAAATGAAGGGAGGTAATTTGACATAAAATCAGTGCATAGTTATCTACCCTGATTGGCTCTGTCCAACTAATGACAATAATGAAATTTCAAATAAGTACTATAAGTACTTACTGATATAAATCCATTTTGATTACAATCAAGGGAGGTAATCAGATATAAAATAACTCTGAACCTGGATCTGATTTGACATGGAATCCAAGAATTATTGTTGTTGAAGTTATTTTGGAAGTTTGTATCAAATAAAACCATAAATGAAGTCTCTATATGGCTGCAAAAGCCAAAAAAGCCAATTTTGGACTTTTAAGGGGCCATAACTCTGGAACCCATGAAGAAATCTGGCCAGTTCAAGAAAGGAACCAAGATCTTGTGGTGATACAAGTTGTGTGCAAGTTTGGTTAAAATCAAATCATAAATGAAGCTGCTATTGTGCAGACAATGTCAAAATAGCTAATTTTGGCCCTTTCAGGGGCCATAACTCTGGAACCCATAATGGGATCTGGCCAGTTCAAGAAAGGAACTGAGATCTTATGGTGATACAAGTTGTGTGCCAGTTTGGTAAAAATCAAATCATAAATAAAGCTGCTACTGTGCAGACAAGGTCAAAATAGCTAATTTTGGCCCTTTCAGGGGCCATAACTCTGGAACCCATAATGGAATCTGGCCAGTTCAAGAAAGGAACCAAGATCTTATGGTGATACAAGTTGTGTACCAGTTTGGTAAAAATCAAATCATAAATAAAGCTGCTACTGTGCAGACAAGGTCAAAATAGCTAATTTTGGCCCTTTCAGGGTCCATAACTTTAGAACCCATAAAGGAATCTGGCCAGTTCAGAAAGGAACCGAGATCTTATGGTGATACAAGTTGTGTGCAAGTTTGGTAAAAATCAAATCATAAATGAAGCTGCTATTGTGCAGACAAGGTCAAAATAACTAATTTTGGCCCTTTCAGGGGCCATAACTCTGGAACCCATAATGGGATCTGGCCAGTTCAAGAAAGGAACCGAGATCTTATGGTGATACAAGTTGTGTGCAAGTTTGGTTAAAATAAAATCATAAATGAAACCTCTATCGTGCAGACAAGAAATTGTGGACGGACGACGGACGAAGGGCGATCACAAAAGCTCACCCTGTCACTACGTGACAGGTGAGCTAATAAAACCATAAATGAAGTCTCTATATGGCTGCAAAAGCCAAAATAGCCAATTTTGGACCTTTAAGGGGCCACAACTCTGGAACCCATGAAGGAATCTGGCCAGTTCAAAAAAAGGAACCAAGATCATGTGGTGATACATGTTCTGTGCAAGTTTGGTTAAAATCAAATCATAAATGAAGCTGCTATTGTGCAGACAAGGTCAAAATAGCTAATTCTGGCCCTTTCAGGGGCCATCACTCTGGAACCCTTAATGGAATCTGGCCAGTTCAAGAAAGGAACAAAGATCATATGGTGATACAAGTTGTGTGCAAGTTTGGTTAAAATCAAATCATAAATGAAGCTGCTATTGTGCAGACAAGGTCAAAATAGCTAATTTTGGCCCTTTCAGGGGCCATAACTCTGGAACCCATAATGGGATCTAGCCAGTTCAAAAAAGGAACCAAGATCTTATGGTGATACAAGTTGTGTACCAGTTTGGTAAAAATCAAATCATAAATAAAGCTGCTACTGTGCAGACAAGGTCAAAATAGCTAATTTTGGCCCTTTCAGGGTCCATAACTTTAGAACCCATAAAGGAATCTGGCCAGTTCAAGAAAGGAACCGAGATCTTATGGTGATACAAGTTGTGTGCAAGTTTGGTTAAAATCAAATCATAAATGAAGCTGCTATTGTGCAGACAAGGTCAAAATAGCTAATTTTGGCCCTTTCAGGGGCCATAACTCTGGAACCCATAATGGGATCTGGCCAGTTCAAGAAAGGAACCGAGATCTTATGGTGATACAAGTTGTGTGCAAGTTTGGTTAAAATAAAATCATAAATGAAACCTCTATCGTGCAGACAAGAACTTGTGGACGGACGATCACAAAAGCTCACCCTGTCACTACATGACAGGTGAGCTAATAAAACCATAAATGAAGTCTCTATATGGCTGCAAAAGCCAAAATAGCCAATTTTGGACCTTTAAGGGGCCATAACTCTGGAACCCATGAAGGAATCTGGCCAGTTCAAAAAAAGGAACCAAGATCATGTGGTGATACAAGTTTTGTGCAAGTTTGGTTAAAATCAAATCATAAATGAAGCTGCTATTGTGCAGACAAGGTCAAAATAGCTAATTCTGGCCCTTTCAAGGGCCATCACTCTGGAACCCTTAATGGAATCTGGCCAGTTCAAGAAAGGAACAAAGATCATATGGTGATACAAGTTGTGTGCAAGTTTGGTTAAAATCAAATCATAAATGAAGCTGCTATTGTGCAGACAAGGTCAAAATAGCTAATTTTGGCCCTTTCAGGGGCCATAACTCTGGAACCCATAATGGGATCTAGCCAGTTCAAAAAAGGAACCAAGATCTTATGGTGATACAAGTTGTGTGCAAGTTTGGTTAAAATAAAATCATAAATGAAACCACTATCGTGCAGACACGAAATTGTTGACGCACGCACGGACGTACGGACGCACGGACTGACGACGGACGACAGACGAAGGGTGATCACAAAAGCTCACCTTGTCACTATGTGACAGGTGAGCTAAAAACACTAAAAGTTTTTGATCTATTGTTACACTGCATTTACAATTACATATGATAACTTTGATATCAAAACCCTATGTCAGCAACAGAACTGTTCTGAAAACAAAACAGGTATGATTTTGAACCAAATTTAAACTCTAACAGGCCCAACATCATTGTATCAATTAAATCAGCAACTGTTTGATTTAGCATAACTCTGTTTGTCATGTTTATTGCAAAGTGAAATTTTGCAGAGTGGTCTGTAGATGCAGCATGCTATTTTAACAAGAGGGCCAAGATGGCCCTAGGTCGGTCACCTGATAAACATACCATAACAGTGTAAACATGTTTGACATAGTGATTTCATGGAAACAAATATTATGACCAATTTTCATTAAGATTGGATCAAAAATGGGGTCTCTTAAGTGTAAACAAGCACTTTCTTCAATTTGACCTAGTGACCTAGTTTTTGAGCTAAGATGACCTACATTCGAATCTGATCTAGATTTGATCAAGGCAATCATTCTGACTAAACTTCATCAACCTCGATTAAAAAATACAGCCTCTATCGCATACACAACATTTTTCTTTGATATATCCTAGCGACCTAGTTTTTGACCCCAGGTGACCCATATTCAAACTTGACCTTTATTTCATCAAGGCAATCATTCTGACCAAAATTCATGAAGACCAATTGAAAAATACAGCCTCTATCGCATACACAAGGTTTTTCTTTGATTTGACCTCGTGACCTAGTTCTTGACCCAGATGACCCATTTTCGAAACTGGCCTAGATTTCATCAAGGTTATCATTCTGACAAAATTTCATGAAGATCAGTTGAAAAATACGGCCTCTATCGCATACACAAGGTTTTTCTTTGATTTGATCTAGTGACCTACTTTTTAACCCCAGATAACCCATTTTCCAACTCGGCCTAGATTTTATCAAGGTAATCATTCTGACCAAAATGCATGAAGATAAAATGAAAAATACAGCCTCTATCGCATACACAAGGCTTTTCCTTGATTTGATCTAGTGACCTAGTTTTTGACCCCACGTGACCCATTTTCGAACTCAGCCTAGATTTCATCAAGGTAATCATTCTGACAAAATTTCATGAAGATCAGTTGAAAAATACAGCCTCTATCGCATACACAAGCTAAATGTTGACGGACGACAGACAGACGACAGATGACGGACATCGAGCGATCAGAAAAACTCACCTGAGCATTGCTCAGGTGAGCTAAAAATGATAGAGGTAAAAAAAAATACTAAGTATCTGACTTAAAACCTTAATGAAATTGGGCCAGAACTAATTATCCGCTACTAGTACTAATGTTTTACCAAGGAAGCTGAATTTAGACTGATTCAGGTAAAAATACCTTTTTAGCCTGTTCCTGCAGGTATCGTATCTGGTCTGCTATCACCATTAACTTACTACCTGCTGTTGCCTTTGTAAACTCATCTGCCTATAAATGATAAATTAAAACATGTGAGTGTAATCAGTTTTCTTACTGTTTATTATTGCAGAAAAAAGGATAATTATAGAACTTCTTTATTTAAAAATAAAGGAACTTTGATACGAAACAAAAAAACCTTAGCATTGAATTTTAAAATGTATTCTTGACACATAATGTCTGTTGAAACAAGGAACTTATTGTTCTTGAGCTCTATGCAACATGATTTTTTTCCATAAGAAATTTCTCCACCAAAAACATGGGGATCAATGTAAATGTCATTCATATTACATGTACATCAGGGTAAAGTACACTCCAACAACGTTTCGTTGAAATCCAACCAGTAGTTTCAAAGCTGTAGTCAAGACAAACTTGACAGATGGATGAACATACATACAGACAGATAGACAGACAGGACATATCAATATCTTTATGTACTTATAGGGGAGTGTAAATATATAACCTAGTATTTAGGACTAATCTGTCTACCAAAACACTAATCTGGTGTGGCATTTTTTTAAAAATAATATTAGGTATTAGATCACTAATAGAGAACCTCCTTTTTGAAGAGTATTCAATTCCTACCATAAAACTACTTTTACTGCAATTCTTAGGGGTGCGTAGGTTCAAGCCCTACTGGGACCAAATTTTTTTTTTCTTAGTTTCCTTTTTTTCTAGTAAGTTTTTACTTCTTTCAAGACTTATTATTGATTTCTTGTACAAAAATGGAAAACAATGAATCTTATAAGCGATTTCTTGGTGTTAAAAGTGAATTTACTACTTAAACAGAAGGGGTAGAGTTACACATCTTCAAAAATATTGAGTTACACGCGGTGAAATGTCTCTATTTTGCTTTCACTCTTAGATTATATATTGTGGAAGAAATTTAGGTATGTTTTACGCCTGCCTTAAGGTTATTTTTAAATGGAGTAAGCAAAATTCAAAACAGAAACACAGCATTCGACCTTATTTTTTCAATGTTGAAGTATGAATTCTGTCTCATTAAATCCGTTTACTTAAGGCACCATAGAAAAAATGATATTTACATTTTTATTTTGTGTTTATAATTGTTTACCAATAGTTTGATGTTTCTTTTATTAAAATTAATGGTAAAATCAGTTCTCTGCAAACGTTTTGGATAGTGGCCACCACTTCGAAATTTGTCTCTACTTGAGCTCGAGGAGATACCATAAGTTATACAAAATTTATAAAAAACGGCACGGTAAAAGTTGTTTAAAAATTGCAAAATAGTGCAAAACACGGTTACCTTTCAGAATATACCAAGCAAAGGCCATTTTGAAAACATTATTGTTAGTGATCTAATACCTTAAATAAACAATGCCGGATTTTATAAACTTTTCTTTTTTTATCATGACAAATATAAGAATTAAAAATGACACGCTGTACTTGTACAGTGGTATGTTATCATTCTGACTGCAAACAAGCTGACCTTTTATTCAAACAAATGACCTTTATTTCAACCTGACACTATCATAACGTAATCCAAGTAGTATCAAAATTTCCATCAGCTGCACAAATATAAACCCTTATCAAGTTATCATGCTGGACATGATTGATTCTGCCTTTGCTGCCTTTGCGACCAGTGTAGATCATGATCAGCCTGCACATCCATGCAGTTTGATCCAAGATCTGCATTGTTCCCCATTCAGTTAGTATCTTTCTTGTAAGCACCCCTTTAGACAGTTAATGGCACTGTCCAGATTGAAAGATGGACAAGTTCATTAAAGAAAATTTACCAGGTAATTTTGAAATCAAACAATTCAAGCTGAGGGGAATATATGACTTCAATCATATTTTATCCAACATTAATGAAAAAAAAAATGGCACAGTGGCATTTTCACTTCTAGAGGGATTACAGGGACTGCCAGGCTGTGACCACTTCTAACCTTTACCCTGCTAAATTTCTGAAATGGACTGGTCCATCATACAATTTGGGCAATACCACTCGTCATTCAAAGGCTGTTCACTGAAAATTCACTGATTTATGTAGAAAATCTTATCAGTTAATTGATTATTGGATTGTGCTGGGGTTGCTACACTGACTTTTAAATAGCAAACAGTGCAGACCATGATCAACCTGCACGGCAAAATCACTTGCCACCAGCAGGCTAAAGGTTAAGTGACAAGTTTACTGATAATGTCCTTACAATATAATCACAAAAGTTTATATATTACTTGAATATTTTCTTAAACCTTATCAAAAATTAAGCATTATGCGATGCAGACTGCAGTCTTAAAAAATACACCATTTGATACATAACAAAAAAACAAAAAAAAAAACAGATAAAATATTGATAATTCTAAAATGATTTTGTGCTTTGAACCAAATTTTTTCATTTCATTCAATCACTTTCAACACTTAAAGGCATTGGCCACCAGATCATTCGAAAACAAACAAATCTTTTTTTTTTTGATATCTGAAAATTAATGCAGTATTTCTTAAGAATGCTTTGAAACTTCATTACTGACACTACTGACAGATTATATGTTTCGGAAACACATGAGAATTCAGTTGTTTTTACTTCTTTTCACGATTACTCGAGGTAAATTGCCTTGATTATAAATATCTATATTTAAGGCGCAATTTACACTACATCCTCTAAAGCGCTGGTTTAGGTAACGACAATGGAAAACTTCTTTATTGCCGTGGCGGTCCGGGTTCGACTGTCAAGGTGGTCATCTTTTTATCTTGATTTGGCATTTTTAAAATAGTTTAGAAACAAAAACTCATATTTTTATGTTCATAATATGACTAAACTTCAATTTGAAAGAAAGATCATTTTTAGCCAAAATCAGTGCCTTTAATGAAATAACAGCATTCTTTTATTTCTTAGAAGGAAACAGAAATGATATTTCTTGCTAAGAACCATTAGATAGTCAATGTACCTTTTGTACTTGCTTGGCTAGCTCAACCAGATCCATGGGGTCAGCATTTCTGTTGACCATGTATGTGTTAACAAGCATCTGACCACTTGGCCTGCTGTTACTCTCAACCAGAGCAACTGAAATCAAAAATATATTTGTCTTACCCCTCTTTAAATGAATTTTAAAAAAATCTCTTGAGTAGAAGGTAAATTAATGACAGTCTTTAGCCTGGAACCAATTGTAAACAAAAATTATACTTTTTTAAAATGCAATTTTCCAAACTTATTGCAAATTTCCTGAGCTCTTCCTTTTAAGTATGGAGTTCTAAGGCTGTGCCTTATTTTATGTGTTCAAACCTACAGGTCAATAAGAAAAGTTGACTTCAATACCTTTAATGCTCCAGTCACAAAATAAGATAGACAAATAGAAATTTGATTTTTGAGCTCAATACCTTGACCTTTTGCCTACTGGTCTGGTTCATGGCGCATTGCGCTCTGCGTATCTTCTCATCAGCACCCATGCTGTATGCAAAGTTTGAAGTCAGTACCTTGAATGGTTGTTATTTTGTATTCCCGACACAGAATAAGGACAAATCTGACCTTTGTGCCTTTCATTCTATGACAGTGAAGAAAGAAGTAAATATATATGCTGTGTATTTGTGATATTAAAAGCTATACATAGCTGATTTTTTAATATTTAAACCGGACTATAAATAAGATTTTGTATTTTGTATTTTGCATCATGCATTTGAAGATATATCACACTAGTGCTGGTTGAACTTGACTATGTATGAAAATTGAAAGTCAATTTCCCTACATTGAAATATAGTATTATTTAAATACGTGTTCATTTAATTATAAATTATCACTCATTTACTACATGTTTTGTCACATTTATTTGATTAAACAGTATATTCTATTTCTTTTTTTAATTTGGAGTCATGTATTTCCCATTTTTTGCAATTTAAAACTGTTTCCCAAGACAGTTACTACCAGGGAGGGAATTACCACCCCTGGAAAATACCAGCCAACCCTGTTCATTTTTGACCTTGATCTTTGACCTAAAAACATGGTTTGTGTCCTCAGCACATTGTCTCATTGCTACGGATGCTATATGCCAAGTTTGAAGTCAATACCATGATTATAGTTCAGTTATTCTCTTGAAACGAATTATTGACAGATATTATTTTCATTTTGTTATGACCATCACTTTTGAGTTTGATCTAATGATCCAGTTCATGTGCATATTTTCTAATCACTACCTACCTATAATATGCAAAGTTTGGAGTCAGTATCTTGAATGGTAAGTAAACATTAGTTAACTTCAGAGACAAAATTAAGTTTTGTACTCCACCTTTGACCTTGACCTACTGATTCGTTTCATGTGCTTTGCACGCGTACCGGTACACTGATTCATCGCTATCTACATATATGCCAAGTTTGAAGCCAATAACACAAAATGGTTTTCAAGTTGTGCTCAAAAAATGAAATAGAACAGATGAATCACTGGGCAGACAAATGGGCCATCACATAATACTTCAAGTTTCTAACCAGTATATAAAAAATATTTCTTTACAACAAAATTGTAATTTTCATGTCCAGTTTGTTGGGTACTGCCATCCATCTTTATTATACCCCAGTCACACATACGGCGCGGATAGCTACGTCTAGCCACGGATAGAAACGTAGTAATCCATACCTGAGCCGTACCTTAAAGTAGTAACCTGTATCAATCCGAACCAATCCGTATGGCTCAGGTACAGATCGATACGGATTACTACGTTTCTATCCATAGCCAAACGTAGCTTTCCGTGCCGTATGTGTGACTGAGGTATTAGACTTGTAGTTGAGGATTTCGTTCTCAACAAAACCCGAAATGTATAAGAACAGGTCAGGTCAGCCTTGCCCTGCTAACGGATGTCATGCTGTTATTAGTTTTAGTAAACATACATCCAACACTCCCGGAGGTTGTTCCGGGAAGAGACTGTTGAGGACTGTCTGCCAGACAGATGACTGCAAGCTCTGTCACTGCTGGCGGTGTTAATCATTGGTCCTCAAGATGAAAACCATTTAATGCAATGGGGAAAGTTTAATGCAATGGGGAGATCAGTATGAAGGAATTCAAGAAAGTTCAACTCCAAACTATGCTTCTCAGTTTTTCTACAGTGGCGGCATTTATGTCTGACGAACTCTTACACTTAAGTGAGACTAGAAACTGATAATAGCTAGGTTCAGTTGAACTTGATGCCTCGAGCTATTTACTGATAGGAGGTTCAGTTGATGCCACGTGCTTGAAACTGATAGGAACAAGGTTCCGTTGATGCCTCAGGCTTAAAGCTGGTAGGAGAGTTCTAGGTTCAGTTGATACCTCAGGCTTGAAACTGATGATGTTCTATTGATGCCTGGGGCTTGAAACTGATAGATGCTAGGTTCAGTTGATGCCTGGGGCTTGAAACTGAATTACTGATCAGGGCTTTTTCTGGCCATTTTGGGAAAAAGGCCCCTGTGCTTTTTCGGAATTTTCGACTTGCGAATACTGCCATATTGGGAAATATATATATCGGTTAAACATCCAAATTAGGAAAGTATTTCCATGAAAATCAGTCTTTTTTTTCTTTACGTATATTTCTGTGATTTCTACTGCTAATATTCATAAAAGGAAACTGCTTTATATTCAAATTCAAGCTGAAAATTCAATAAAATCTACAATACAATGGTTGCACCACTATAACTTGCAACAAAATAGGTCTAAAAAAATATTTTTTTTTGCTTTGATTGGGAGTTTTTGAACAGGTATTGGGGAAAAAATATGCATATTTGCCATTGGGAATGGGACCCAATTTTGGCCCCGTGGTACACACTGAAAAAGCCCTGCTGACGAGGTTCCGCTGATGCCTCGGGCTTGAACCTGATAGGAGGTTCAGGTTCAGTTGATGCCTAGTCCTACCATGCTAGAGAGGAGAGGAGTGTAGTGGACTGTGGTTGTCAGTATATAGGACACATCCAACAGCTTTGCTGTTAGATTAACCCTTTAGTGCCATGGACAGTCAGGGGTGTAACAAATGTACGTAAATTATGTAATGATCTAATTTACAGTGGTTACGATATAATTAGGGTACGAATCCTTTATACCTCCTTAATTAAAGAATTGCTCAGCACAAAATTGCCACAACAAAATCTAAAAAATATACCTTTAGTTTCATAGCTTTGACCTTCTGTAGACATTTCTGTTTCTTAACTTAGGTAATTTCGTGTCTTTACTCAATTTCCACTTTATGTAACAGGAAGTAAACATGTGAGATATTGGTACCGAGTTTCACATCCTGTTACTGCAAAACGTGACATCAATCAAGTACATAAGATTTATAACTTTCGACAGTCTAATAGCAGAAAAGGTTAACAAAAGAATTTTATTTTGCTTTTTTTGTCCCTTTAATCTTTGAAAGAAACTGAATATTGAAGAAGTCAAAATAGTACTTGACCCTCTGTTGCACAGTTACCGATGGGAACAGTTTTCGGACAAGCTGGATACTTGTAAATGTCATGGGCTGCACTTCTTCTTCTTCTTCTTCTTCCTGGTAATACGCAGGGCTCACTCTGGAGCATCGTCGCGTATGAAAAGACTATGTACAAGGTCATTGTGAGATGAGCAACAGTGCAGGATAAAAAAGGTAAAAGCAGTTAAAATCCCTGTACATAGAGCTAGCGGCGACAACTGGCAAGCCCTGCCTTGAAAGTGTCCAAGGTCTGGGCTGCGACGATGTGCTCTGGCAGCTGGTTCCACAATCGGATGCCGGCTGGAAAGAAGGAGTGTCTGTAAGTGTCAGTCCTACAGAAAGGCAGTGCATATCGCAAGGTGTGACCACGTGTGGAGAGTGCTGTTGTGTGGAGGAACAAGTCTTTACGGATGTCTACTAGGCCGTGTGTAATGCGGTACATCATCACCAGTCTACTGTCTGATCTTCTTTGTTGTAAAGAATCCCAGCCAAGGTTCGATATCATCTGGCTGGTGCTGCTGTTGGTCTTGTAATCCCCCATCACAAACCTGGCTGCTCTGCGCTGGACCGCTTCCAGTTGCTGGATGTTTCTGCTGGTATGAGGGTCCCAGGCGGCTGAAGCATATTCAATTACCGGCTTCACCAGGCTGTTGTAACATTGGGCTTTGACTCCCTGTGGGCATCTTGAGAGGTTGCGTCGAAGGAAGCCAAGCGTGTTGTTTGCTTTCTTGGTCTTGTCGCCCACATGAGCATTCCAGGAAAGGTTCTCAGTTAATGTCACACCAAGATACTTGCCGGAAGTGACTACTGATAAGTCATGGCCATGGATGGTATAAGTGGCTTTGATAGGGTTTCTCCTTTTGGTTATTCTAACAACCTCACACTTGGATGGGTTGAAATCCATCTGCCAGTCCTTTTCCCACTGTTGCAGCTGGTCCAGGTCCTTCTGTAGTGCTATGGTGTCCTGCTGTGACCGTATCTTCCTATAGAGGAGACTATCATCTGCGAACAGGCGAGATGTTGATGTCGCTTTCTGTGGCAGGTCATTAATGTACAAAAGGAAGAGAAGAGGGCCAAGAACGGTGCCTTGTGGTACTCCGGAGGTGACAGGCGCAGCTGTTGATGAATGTCCTTCGACAAGAACCTGTTGACTACGGTTGGAGAGGAAACTGTGGATCCATTTGATGGTGTTGCCGCCGATCCCATAATGATCCAGTTTCAGGAGGAGTCGCTGGTGCGGAACCTTATCGAAGGCTTTGGAGAAGTCCAAAAGGATCACGTCGATTTGTTCCCCTTCGTCAAGCGCTGCAGCAAGGTCCTGTATGGTGAGGATAAGTTGGCTGTCACACGACCTTTTCTTCCGGAATCCATGCTGGTTGTCAGAAAGGATGTTATGTTTGTCTAGGTGCTGCATGACCTGGCTGTGGATGATATGTTCCATCACTTTGCAGCAGATGGAGGTAAGGGAGATGGGCCTGTAGTTCGAGGCTAAGCTTTTGTCGCCTTTTTTGAAGACAGGAGTAACCAAAGCCTGTTTCCTGTCATCAGGAACTCGACCTTGTTGTAGTGAGGCTTGAAGCACCAATGTTAGGGCTGGGGCTATTTCTGCTGCGCATTCCTTCAAGAATCTATCTGTTTTATACCAGGGTGTTGATGACATCGTGATAATTTCATTTGAAATGGCCTATATATCTTGTCAAAACATTGTCGAAGAGTCTAGAATGATAATTAAATGACTTAGTTCGAACTAGCTTAAACAATAGTCCAACTAATTTGATGCGATATCCTAAGAAATTATACTAACCATAGCATATTTGTTAACATATGCCAACTTAAAATAATTTATAGTCTCTTACACTTTAAAGTAATGTAATTAAGATCCACAGTCAGACAATATTAAGGAACATTCCCAGGAGCACGTGCTGTACAATTTAAATTGCTCACAACTGTTCTCTTGGCCATGCACAGATATAGGAATCGCGGGGTCGTGAGTTCGATCCCCGGTCATGTTTTCCATGATGATTAGGCCAAAATTAAAATAAGGTTTGCTTGCTGTCTCCCGACTGACCCGCTAAAAACACTGCACTTCGAATTTTTTTATTGGCCCACTGAGCAGAATATTTTTTTTATAAGTTCCGGTCAGCTGCAGAACATTAACCCAAACTGCATTCACATGACAGAACAGCACTTCCAATTAACCCACGTATGTCTGTCTCTGGCTGACAAGTACAGTAGTCTGTGTGTTTGCAACACAAGGTGTGAAAAATATATTAGATGATATTTAATCGACAGATGATTGCTGCATTAACAGGCTTACAAAATTAGGTTCATGTTGTCAATGAGTGCAAAAGTGAATTTTCAAAGCCTGAAATATTTTTCTAGATGTAAAATAATGTTATTTTTGCTCATAAATATTAATAATTATGTTGCATATAACAACCTACCATTTATAGAAAGCGTCGTAAACAAGAAACAACTATTCACATGCACAAAGTCGTTTACTGCATGCATTCTGCTATCCATTCTGAAAAAAAAAACATATAAAACGTGTATGACTAACATGGCTTATGTAAGATTGTACATAACTTTGTATGAGATTCACATAGAACTGGGAGTTTAGGCTAGTCATACAGATCCATATTTTATTTAGTGTACATGGTGCCAGCTGTAGCAAAAAATGAAACCTTATTGCAACGTGTTGTCATTTAGGACATTGCCTTGACCTTGTTTCAAAATTGTTGTCTCTAAATTAACAATTTACAAGACTTTAGTACCTTTTAAGCCTTTTTGGTTGCGTGTGGTTAGGAAATAACCATTTGGTTAAAAATCCAATTGTATTTCAGATATAAGATGCTTGAAAAGCTATTGACATCAGTTGTAAGTGACACATTCCAGATCCCAGTATGGACAGTAGTTCTTGCAACAGTTTGTATACTTTGGCTGGTGTGGGAGCGGAAGAAACCCCCTAAGTCACAGGTAATGTATTGTATCTAGAAGATTTTGAACCACTGCCTTACCCTTGCATGATCGTAAGAGGCGACTAATAGGGTCTTAACACTTGGTTTTGCAGTAACTCTGTGATTCCAGCAGGTATGCACATTTTGATTCCATACCTCATGTTTTTATTTCGATGTTAATGAGATGTGGAACCAGAATTTGCAGTCCTGTTTGGCGTCATATAACCTATACTGTGTTGGTGCGCTGTAAAACCCAAATAAATAAATTTTGAATTCTCACTGCCTATATGTCTTTTTGTCCACCAATATAAATGATTAAAGCATGAATTAAGATGCAAAGTAACAGGCTCTTAAAATGATGGGAAACATCCAATAGTGATGGGGAAAATGGTTGCATGAATCCATAAGAATCTAAGTTTTGAAGCGAATTGTAATTACGTAGAAAATTGTCTAGTGTAGCGGAGTTACCAGGGTTAAACAGAGATTTTATATAATGAGCTATACCTCAGTGATATCAAGGGTCTGTTTCAATTGTCTGACCATCCTGACCCTGTTTTCTGTGAAGGATCTGAGCATAAAATCCACTAATACAGATTACTTGTTTCTTTGTAGCTGAACATGTGACTTGGACCAGGAACAAGCAAACCCTGGTCTGTTGTCAGCAGTTCAGCACACTGGCTTCAATTATTAGTTGTCAAGAAGCTTAACAACTGTGGCCTAAATCGAAGTTGGCCAAACTGTTTACCTGCTTACTAGTAGTCTGGGTACCATACTGGCTTAGGCCAAGGTGTTTACCTGCTCACCATTTAGACTGTATACCTAATTGGCCATTAAATATCAAAGTAAAATTGTTTGGTATACCATGATTCTGTAACTTTGCCAATCCCCAAAAGACTAGAGAATGAAATTATTTTTATTGTAGATCAACACAGAGCAAGTGAAAGAAAATGTGCCACACAATGCTCCGTCGCCATCATCTACAGGGACAGAAAATGTTGCACTGAAGAAAAAATATGATGTATCAAAATTTGTTCGTCTAAAATTGAAGGTATTTTATGGCTCACAGACTGGAAAAGCTAAGGTAAATATACGCTACTTACTTGATTACAGGGAAAGAGAATAACAACATTCACAAGTCATGAGACAAAGTTTTTGGTGTAATTGAGAAAGTCAACTTCGGTTGAAAGAAGTATGTGTAAACTAAATAGGAAGTTTTTAGGACTTTCACATATTCATTCAAAATTTACAATGAAATACTAAGTACATTACTGCTGAAATGATATTCGTTTCTTTGAAACCTCAGTTATTTATTCGTTTCTTTGAAACTTCAGTTATTATGTAGTGTTTTAGAAGAACTGCAAGCAGTGAAATGTACAGGGTGACTTATAAGTTCTTTTTTAAACATATGAGTATCCTTATTTGGAGTTCAAGGGTTTTCACTGACTTGTAGTTTCAGAATGTCCACGATATATTTTTTCAGACGACAGTATTAAATGTACTTACTTTTCTGAATAAAAATAGAAGGCTTGCTATTGTAGGTTTTTGCCAGCCAGCTGTGTGACGAGGTAACAAAGAAAGGATACATAGTGGAACTGATAGATCTAAACAAATATGATCCTGAGGATAACTTAGCTGATGAAGTTTGTGCATTTTGTTTTAAGATCTTTTATATGAATAGGGCTATAGTTTCAAAATTGAAATTTGAGACCAGTTTCAGTTCTCCAGACTGGTCTACAAATTAGTTGTTATAACAGTGTAGAAAATATTTGAAATCCTTTCATGCTGGCTAGTGAGGAAAACATCTTATGAAATGTTCACAACAGTGATACCATATCCTTCTTTTCTGAGGAGATATTTTCCACATTTTAATGATATACTTCAAGAAATAGTCTTAAAGAAGTATTCCAGATATAATAGAGATATAGAAATAGTTGTAAAAAATCTGAATTATTCTATGACTGAAAAACAGTAGTTTCTGCAGAATACATTGTATTTCTGGTCTTTGAAACTTGATAGTATGCTATATACTAGTAATTCACTTCCTGGTTACTACATACTAAAAGTTGTCTTCTTCCTGGTTTACAGAGTACAGACACAGTTTGTGTATTTATCCTGTCCACATACACAGAGGGTACCCCTACAGAAAGTGCGGCCTGGTTTTATAAATGGTTAGAGGAGACTTCAACAGATTTCCGTGTAGAGAAAACACTACTGAAGAATCTGCAATACTGTGTGTTTGGTCTAGGGAACTCCTTGTACACAGACCATTATAATGTGGTAGGTAGAATGATTAAATACATGTAGCTGCATGTTGAATCTGTATGTAGAATGATATGAGCTGCGCCATGGGAAAACCAACATCGTGGCTTTGCGACCAGCATGGATTCAGACCAGCCTGCGCATCCACGCAGTCTGGTCAGGATCCGTGCTGTTCGCTAACAGTTTCTCTGATTGCAATAGACTTTGAAAGCGAACAGCATGGATCCTGACCAGACTGTGCGGATGCGCAGGCTGGTCTGGATCCATGCTGGACGCAAAGCCACTGGTTGGTTTTCTCATGGCACGGCTCAATTATTATTTATTATGGCTAATAAGCTGCTATATAAATGACTGATGAGGATGCCTTTTGGTAGACGCTTTACTATCTTGCTGGATTGGAAGAGCATCTTATTGGAGCATTGCCTTAGCAGCAGCATTACATTCTGTCTGCCTCCAGATGTATTTCTTGGATGGAAGTTGTTACTTTTAAGGAACCAGCTGATTTGAAGTGTAAATGATTAGTCTTTTGAGTGAATTATTTACTTGTAGATGCAAAGATTAATTCAAATGAATAAACTTTTTCCTAGTCAGTTTTTGATATATTTCAGCCCCGTGAACATGGTTTCTAAACTACATTAATTTTATGGATGTTTTAAATCGATTGAACTGTTATTTTTGTAAATTATAACATGTTTATTTATTGTTAAAGGTTGGTAAGAATATTGACAAATGGTTACACAGCTTATCTGCAATGAGAGTTATGCCCCTTGGTATGGGAGATGAAGATGTAGTTAATAGTAAGCATGGAGGTATGTTTTTACTTTATACTTTTATCCTTTCATTTTATACAGCTTCTCAATTCAGCCTGCCTGATAAGCTCAGCAGGTAGGTCAAAACACTGGATTGAAAGTCAGAAGTTCAGTCCTCAGGTACAATATATTTTATCTGTGATGGTTGGATAGAAAACAGTGTGTCATAACTTGAGTATCGGAATGTCAGAAAATATCAATTAATTGAGTCAGGATAAATTAATAAACCTAAGCATCGCAAAGTCAAGAAATATTGAAATTTGATAATCAGAAAGTTGGAAAACGTAATTAGGTAACTCAACATCAGTAAGTCAGGTAACTGGTTTCAGTAGACAAATAATCATGTGTGGTGTGGGAGACATATTGATTTACTCCTGTCTGTGTGTCTGTCACAAAGCCTGTCCGCACTCTTAAGTCGAACATTTCTCATCCGATCTTCACCAGACTTGAACAAAATGTATTTTCCAATAAGTCCTTGGCCAAGTTCGATAACTAGCCAAATCGGCCCAGGCACTTCGGAATTATAGCCCTTCAACATAATTACCGATACACAGATGTAGACTGGTTACTCCAATTCCAACGATACCAATAGGCTGCAAACAGTATATAAAGACAGACTTTCTGTTCAGATGATTAGGCAGTCGTGGGAGACATTTGCTTTTCTCAAAATCACCTCTGGTTTCTTTCTAACATTGCCCTGTAAAGCTATACTTACTGTTACTTATCTTTGTAAAATGTAAAACTTATGTGTTTGTATAAAAACAGTGCTTTTTTTTCAGTGTATCAAAAATCTATCTCAGTTCAGCACAGGCTGTTGACATACTAGACACCTGGCATTTATGATAATTTCACAAATCAACTGAAATACATAGATTTTATGCTTTTCCCAAATCAACTGACATGCATAGGTTTTATGCTTTCCCCAATCAGCTTGCATAGATTTTATGCTTTTCTCCAGTCAACTGACATACATAGGGTTTTTGCCTTTTCCTTGTTTCCAGGTATAGAAGAAGACTTTAGAGCTTGGCGTAAAATATTCTGGCGTAAAGCTGGACCAATATTGACTGGGAGAAAACAGCTGACTCCAAACACAACAGGTGGGAAGAAAGAAAAGGGAAAATGTGGTGGGAAGTGTAAATGTAAGGAGGATGGTGGTAAATGTAGCAGTGACGAGGAACCGGCGTCAGAAGATGAGGTAAGGGAGATACAGTCAAACTCGCTTTGTACGAACTCATCCGGACCTGGGAAATGTGTTTGTATCAAACGAAATTCGTATTAATGAAAATTTGTCCGAGCAAGTTGGGCAGTATCACCGGTATCATCGGTGAATAGATTCCGATACATGGAAGTACTTTAAGTTAATAGTTTTAAACTGATTAAGTTAATTTATTCAGATAACATTGAAATTACTCAACAAAAGTCTTACTTAAACACGTAAAACTGTATGCATTTAAATTGCAATGTGCGGTCGAGGTCCAGAGCGCCAAATTATATCCATCATTATTTCTATTATGAAGCTTGTACTATATAATCTTTTGTAAGACACGATCTCCCTTTATCGAAAATAGGAGGTCAAAAATGTGTTTAAAATTATTTACACCTCTTTAAATCTTGACATGTCAATTAATTAAATTGTTTCGTATTGACATGATACACAATGGACTGAGTATTTGTTTTTGAATAAGTGTGAACTACTCAATTGTCTAATTACCACGCGGTACAATGTTGACAATACTATTCTTTTTACTTCGATTAATTATCAGCACTGTACAGTGTAACAAAGGCGAAATGGCCGCCGACTTCTAAAATTAATTCGTATTAAAAGATGGAAAGTTATAACATTTAAGATAATTGGGACTTCCAAATGTGTTCGTATCTACCGATTATTCGTATGAAGCGAGTTCGCTATTACCGAAATAATTTTACAAAGGAAACAGAAGGACTTGGCCGGGGAATCCGGACTTTGTTCGCTTTATCCGAATATTCGTATCAAGCGAGTTCGTATTAAGTGAGTCGACTGTATACTGTTCCTGGGAGATGAGTCTTTCAGTAATGTAAATTAGGAAGTCTTTTATACAATGGTAGCTGAAATTGAAAGTTCAGAAGTTTCAGTCATCTTTCTTATGTATTTTTATGCATATTTGCTGTTGCTACTTTGTTCAGTCAGAGAAAAACAAACTTAAATTTCTGAATTTAGCTGAGTCACACATTTAATTTGTTTAGAACAAGCCCTGGTAAGTTAACGAGGCATGTCTTAGTTTTACATTGAACAAAGTCAATGTCTAAGCAGTTGCTGCTGTTTTGTTTCTGCTACTGAGCAAAAGCCACCCACTAAGCACAAGAAAGAGAGCATAAATCTACGGGTCTTCAGGTTAGTGTGAGTTTGATCCTTGTACATAACAATTTTTATAAAAGATGGTGTGTCTGAAATCATTCGTCTTCCACCTCGCGATTCATATGAGTAAGTTGGCAGTTACTGGTACAGAATCCAGGAACACAGGTTGGGTTAACTGTCCACCATTACATAACTGAAATACTGTTGAAAAACAGTGTTAAACACAAAATTGCTCAGTAGCCACAGTACATCATATTGAAATAAGGTATGTACCTAGACCATCAGACTGGTTACATTCTGTTATAACTAAAATACTGTACAGGGTAACACCCTTATTTTAAGATAATTATGAAACTGATGTCATGTGATGGTTCAAGTTTAGGTCTACCAGCAGAACTGGTGAATCTTCATAAAGGCACTAAAGGCCTGTTCCTGCACATATTTTTCATAAATGATGTTTTTCAAAACATACTGTTTTGTACTAAATATTTTGTAAATACTTTTAAATGCATACTGGACAAAAGAAATTCCATTGGAGCTCGTCCCAGTACCAGCCTAGCTCGCCTAGCGTGCATGTTTATTCTGGTCAACTTACAACACTGAATATTGTACAGGTTCACAATAAAGTGACAGAAAAAATTATCTCTAGGTCTAGGACTCTTTTTAAGGTTTATATTGTTTGCAGTTGTACGAGACCACTACTGATGAGGAAGCAGACGACACTGTAGAAAATGAGGAGGGAGTAACACAGAACAGCTCAGGTGTTGTTGACCTTGAAGATCTTGGAAAGGTCATGAAAAAAATGAAAACTGCCAAGGTAAATTTGGTCTAAGAGTACTCCTCTAAAGGCATAGTTTTATTTTTAGAAAATAGTCTCTCTTCTGAAAAAGTGCCAACACAGTAACCATAAATATTAATGAGCAGAAAATTTGAATTTACAAGCATTAATGACTTGAGCACCCAGGCTTACATGAGAGCAGTTTGATGTGGTTTCAAATGATTTTCTCTTGTTTTGTATGGAATTACCATAGTTGGGTTGAGCTTGGATAACATGTGTCGGTAACTCAGGAATAACACATTGTCCATGTATGTAAATTCATTCTTTGATGTGACTGTGAAATTTGAGTACAGTTGTTAATACTTTTTGGCTTCTACAGGGCTCAGAATGAAACAGTTAAAAATTTGTGCAGACCATTAGAATTCTAGCATTCTCTGGTTATATGAAATGTTAGTAATACTGTATATATCCATATATTAAAGATGAAAATGAAATTGTTTGTTCATGAAAGGTTAACTTAAAGAAAAGGTTCTTTGATCAATATTTGGTATGTATATGTTTACATCCCTTTTGCAAGATCGAAAAGATAATAATAATTATTATTATTATTATTATTATACCAGAGCTTATGGAAAAAAATGCGAAATTTTTCCTCTTGCATGTGACAGAAGTACTTTTAGATTTCTTGTTTGTCCAATTCTCTTATGTCAGTGTATTTTAGTTTATAGTATTCTTTCATTAGTTTGTTCAAAACTGTTGACTTATCTGCATAAAAAATACCACGGCATATATTCCATACATTTTTAAAGATCATACAAAATTTAGTGATAATGATAATGTACTTGTTAAATGGATTGCTGGTCAGAAGGCAAGTGGTTCTAATTATTGACTGCCAAGTCATTCAGTAAGTGTTCCATTTCATGACAACAAAATAAATTTTGACATATTTTGGTTCATGATTTCAGCCTAGCAAAGATGTATACAAGTCATTTACTATAACCTATGTTTCAATATTTTTAAAGTCATGATGTTATGTAATGAATATTGATGCGCTTGTACTTGCTAATTAGCATAAATTGATTTGTCACTCAGTAGTAGTTTTATATCATTATAATAAAGGTGCATAGAAAAGCTGAAGAAGAAGCTGCAATGAATGGTACAGAAAAGAAGGAGATGGTTACCCCACAGCTAAGGAAAGCCCTTGTCAAACAGGGGTACAAGATAGTAGGCTCACACTCAGGTGTGAAACTCTGCAGGTGGACAAAGGTAAGCAGATAGGAAAATTTGAGAATTAAGTTTATAATTATAAGGTTTTGAAATAATAGTCTCCTTTGGAAGTTTTATCAAGGAAAGTTTGGTTGGAAAGAAAAAAAGATGAGAACTTTGTTCATATTAGAAAAGCTGTCTTTGTTATACATGTTTGAACACCACAATATCTGGCTTGAAAAGTAGATCTGCTTGCATCTTGATCCGCAACACCGCCTTTACATGGGATTTTATATACTGAAAATATGGCTTAGAGGTTAGGGTCTCTGACTTTGAATCACTTGCCCCTCTCTAATGTGGGTTCGAGCCTCACTAGAGGTATTGAATTCTTTATGTGAGGGAGCCATCCAGCTGGCTTATGTAAGGTTGGTGGTTCTTCCCAGGTACCCGCCTGTGATAAAAGAATGCACAGAGGGGCACCTCAGGGTCTTCTTCCACCGTCAAAGCTGGAAAGTCACCATATGACCTAAAATTGTGTCAGTGCTACATTAAAACAAAATGAAAAAATATGTTATTTAACTTTCAGTCAATGTTACGAGGTAGAGGGGGTTGCTACAAGCATACATTTTATGGAATAGAGAGTCACAGATGTATGGAGACCACGCCCAGTCTTGCCTGTGCCAATAAATGTGTCTTCTGTTGGAGGTAGGTAATAATTTATTCCGTAAAATAGAAATGTTCTGACTCAGTGGAGTTTTATTTCTGATTTTCACGAATCACATGAATGGTGTTCAAAATAGACTGTGTAAGCAAAGTCAGACATTCAGTTATTAAAAAGCTTATAAAAAGTAAATAAAAAACAACAAACAAAACCATTTTTTACTGTGCTATATTCATTTTAAGTTTAATAGCAAAAGTCAATTTTGTAAAACGGAAGTTGCGAATTTTTTGTTTTTTTTGTTTCAGACATCACACAAATCCAGTTGGCACAGAATGGAGATGGCAGATGGATGACCCAGAAGTGGTATTTAATGGTGCTCTAGAAAATCATGTCAATATGATTAAACAGTTTAAAGGTATAGTAGTCTCATGTTTGAGGATTAGCTAAGTTAGCCCAGACTTATGTCATTTGACATGATAAGAAATATCTTAAGTGGTCTAAAATTTTAATGTTTGTGTTACGGGTATGTCCAAAAGTATTTAACCTAGAGTCCTGAAACTGTAGGAATCCTATCCACCCTATGAAGAGGTGCAGCGTGGGTTTGTTTAAGATTTCACTTCGTTAAAGCAGACTTATAACCCTTGACCTAAACATTTGTGTTTCTAGGATTTCCACGATCATTGCCATTTACACACTAGCCATACAGTGATAGATAAGTGGGGGAGCCCATGTGATATATTTGTTGACTACAGAGATAAACTTTTGCAAAAGACTGACAGTTCTATGCCTTAAGGCACTTTTAGGACACATTGAATGGCTTGCCGGTCAAAAGTCCAACCAATTGCATGAGGTCCCAAGGATCAAAGGTCAATAGTTTTGCCTATTGACTGGCATACCATTCAAAAAGTGATTTATTGCACAACATCACAAATGATAAATTGATATTTTTTTCTTGAAGTTTTGAACTTATCCCAGCAAAATTTAATGTTGAACTATAGACCGATCTTTAGTGCAAATTATAGACTTGCAATGTATATCAGGAGGCATATAGTAATGCACAATATGTCCATGATTCCTAGCAAACCAATGGATGCTTATTTGGTTTAATAAAGAATAGATAACCATTAATATCTCCATGCTGTATCTGTTACATAGCTATACTTCTCTTATGACCTTAAACAGAACAAAATGGTGGCCATTTATGTATGATTTTGTTAGAAAACCTGTCAGTTTGATATTTCATACTTCAAACATAATAGACTTTGGCAGCAATTGCCATAACATGATTGCATACCATTTTCCTGCAGTCTGTATGTTTCTGTTTTATGTAACTTTCTCTTGGAATTTTGGCAGAAAAAGTATACACACTTGAGGATGTTAATTGGCTGAAGACCACATTTTTCAAGCTCTGATATTGTCACCCTGGTTACAAAATAGGCATCCTCAGAGACATTGTTTCTCGTATACAATGTTAAAGAACCTTTGAATGACATTGATTAATTTTGTAGTAATTTTGCAGGTGTGCCAGGTGTCCAGCCGGACAAGTTTGAAGAAGGAAAGCAGCCACAGCACTGTGCCTTATCTCTTGTTGGGGAGCCCATCATGTACCCAGAAATCAACAAATTTATAGATCTGCTACATGATAAACAGATTTCAACTTTCCTTGTTACTAATGCTCAATTCCCAGAGGCAATAAAGTAAGTGATTTTAACGAAAGGAACATGAAAAAATTTGTTTGCTTATTTGAAATAAATCCAAAGAGATTTTCATTGTTACTGGAATTGAAAGGTAAGGGTAGATTTCTCTTAAGTACAGAGCAAAGCAAACACAGCCAGAGCTATACATCACAAAATATGCCTGCAATGAATAGAAACGATAATACAAAGATATAGCCAATGGGTTGCTTCAAAATGTATATTAAGTATAATAAATGGGGGTTGAATAGAGAAAGTCTCTATGTCACAACATGTCAGCCTATGTCATATATTGTCATATTTTTATGTTCTGCACTGAACAAAATCATTTTGTCATAACATTTTCCTTTGCTTGTCCGATAAGCTCTGCATAGGAGCTAGGAACGAAGTTCTAGAAGTTAAAGTGTAGGCTGCTAAACCACAAGGTAATAGGTCAAGCCCTGGATAGCTCACTGTTTCATTTAACGCCAATTCTCTTTTTTCCAGGAGGTAAACTCAAGATAGATTTAAATAAGCTTAAAGTTTTCATCACAAAAGGGTGAAGTAATTTATAAACTAAGCTAGTAATAGGAGTAAATCTGGTATAATAATAATAATAAAAAAAAAAGACTAAAGATATGCCTGCCCGGTTAGCTCAGTAGGTAAGAGCGTTGGTCTACGGATCTTGGGGTCGCGAGTTTTTCTCGGGCGGGGCGTATGTTCTCCGTGACTATTTGACAAACGACATTGTGTCTGAAATCATTAGTCCTCCACCTCTGTTTCATGTGGGGAAGTTGGCAGTTACTTGCGGAGAACAAATTTGTACTGGTACAGAATTCAGATATACTGGTTAGGTTAACTGCCCGCCGTTACATGACTGAAATACTGTTGAAAAACGGCGTTAAACCCAAAAAAAAAACAAAAACAAAAAAAAACAAAACTAAAGATATAGAGATGATAAGTTCTTATGTATCTTATTTTTGAGGCAAGTTTAACAAAAAAAAAAAAAAAAGAACTTTTTTTTCTTCAGGAATTTGTCTCCTGTTACGCAGCTGTATGTTAGTGTTGATGCCAGTACAAAAGATAGCCTGAAGAAAATTGATCGTCCATTGTTTAAAGACTTCTGGGAAAGATTTCTAGATAGCTTGAAGGAGCTGTCAGATAAAGGGCAGAGAACTGTGTACAGGTTAACTCTTGTGAAGGCTTTCAATACAGATGAGATTGAAAATTATGCGAAACTTGTAGCACTGGGAAACCCTGATTTTATTGAAATTAAGGTAAATATAGCGGTATCCTTGAAGTGCACAAATAATGCAACATTTTGAATGATTTATTTTCTTTTACACACTGGTGTATGAAAGATACATGAGGTATAGATATTTAAGAAATGATATAATAGCAGAACTATGTTTTAATATATTTGAACATGATGAATAGGCTATAATATGTCAGTGAAATAATTTTACAGCATTGGGTAATTGATTCAAAACATTTTGATATAGTAATACATCAAATGTAGATGAAATAGAGAAGCACTATTTATTGGGGCATGTATGACATGAAATAATAACGTGACATAACATCAATGTTAATATGTTGTAATAATATTATAGCACAGCAAGGTGTGTCCCCGCTGTATAATTTAGAAGAGCTTAGTGATCTAATGAATAATTTTGTGCACCTCATAATTGACTTAGAGTGTGCCAGTTAAGTGTGACACCACTCTGTTGTAAACTTTTTGGTTTTGAAATGTCTTTTACATGAAATAGTATGTAAAATATGGAAGCACATATTCCCAGTTCCTGTATAGCACCAAATAGTATGTAACGTGACCTCAATTTTGGCATGTTTTGATGAATGTAAACATGATTTTTAGATGGTGAACTTGTCTGCCTTCTGACAATCTATCATCCACAATTCCTTCAAATAACATCTTGTCCTATAGCATTGGGCTGATTTCAACCAAACTAGAGGAATGTTCTTTTAGTGGTCCTATACCAAAAGTGTTCAAAGAATTTTATTCTATGTGGAGTTCTGGTTGTCAGGACAACCAAAAGGAAATATTTTAAAAATCTTCTCCAAAATTGCAAGGCTCGGAGCTTAGATATTTGGTTTGTAACATTGTCTAATGGTCATCTAACAAGCATGTTCAAATTAAATCTCTTGGGTCAAAATTGACCATGCCCTATAGTTCCCTTGCTTTAAATAGCCTTGTATAAGAAATGCTTCATAAATCATTTTGTCCCAAACTTCAAGGCATAGAGTGTAGATATTTGGCAAATAGCATTGTAAAGTGATCCTCTACTAAGTACCTGTACCTGTTTGAGTCAGGTGAGGGATATAGGACCATCATGGCCCTCTTGTTCATATTTGAAATAACATCAAAACCAAACAGTAATTAAGTATTTTTCCATAGTTGAGTTTCAGTGTGATTCGTCATTATTTATAACAGCTGAATGTTTATTTGTGTATCTGGACAGTAAAAAAGTACAGACATTACGTGTTCATAGTTTCAATGATTATGAGGACATTTATGTCATTTACCAGTTCTGCCTCTCGCAGTTATTTGTTGTTCATACCAACAAAGCGCTGTTCATACCAGCATTGCTGTCCATACCAACAGTGCACTGGTCATACTAACTATTTGCTGTCCATACTAATATTTACTGTCTATATCAGCTGTGAGCTGTCCATACCAACAGTTACAATGTTGTCCATACCAATTAAGTGCTGTCCATACCAACTGTTTGCTGTCCATACCATCTATGTGCTGTACATACCAACAATTTGCTGTCCATACCAACTGTATGCTGTCTGTACCAACTGTGAGCTGCCCATACCAATTGTGTGCTGTACAAACAATCATGTTTTGGACAAACCAGTGACATGTTAGATGCTGTTCAAAACAATGATATGCTGTATAAACGAAATTTGCAAAGTTCAAAACAATTATATGCTGTACAAACTTAAGTATTTGCCATGCAAAACAATTATATGCAGTGCAAAACTGTTGTGCAAACCTGGCAAATATTGCATGAAAATCCTTTGAGCTAAATATGATTAAAGTACCTGCTAGGTTAGTGCAGTACATGTTCAGGGTTCATACAGTCTTAAAAAGTCCTAATTTTCATGCCATTCTTAAAAAGTCGAAAGGTCCTGGAAAGTACTTGTTTTTCTTCCCGACTTAAAAGTTAGAAGTATGTTATTTGTACCATGGTCAGATTAACACAGGGTCTAATAGGCAGTGATATTGTGAGTGTGAATTGTATGAAAAACAATTCAACATTGAAACAGGGTGAGACTGGAGTAAAAATACACAGAAACATGTGAAAGACATGTTGGAAAAGTTATGGCGGCAAAGAACAATTTAAATTTAGAATCATGTCCTGTTCCACCCAATTATTAATCCTTGAAAACAGTGAAAAAGAAGTCCTTGAATTTGAGGGGAAAGTCCTTATAAAGTCCTTATAAAGTCTTAAAGTTTTTCTTGGTTGATCTGAATGGACCCTGTTGTAGAGAATGCACAATACTCCAAATCTAGATGATATGTGTTTGATCCCTTGGCAATGCAGATGCTTTCTTAGATATTTGGTCAAAAGATTTATGTCTGAACTATGCATGAACATCTGACTCTTGTAGGGAGTAATTAGGTTTTAGCAGAGAACAGAAAGTATTGGTATAGAATCTAGGAATACTTTTCAGATTACCAAAGGTATGCAAAAAGTCTAATGTGTATTATGTACTAGGTTATTTAAAATATTCTAATTTTGAGTTATATTGCAGGGTGTGACATACTGCGGAGATTCAAAGGCATCTAGTCTTACCATGAGTAATGTCCCCTGGCATGAGGAAGTAGTCGGGTTTGTTAAACAGATTGCTGATGAGCTGCCAGACTATGAGATTGCTTCAGAACATGAGCATTCTAACTGTATCCTCCTAGCACATAAAAGGGTAAGATTTTCAGGGGTTTTAAGTTGATTTCAAATTGGCGGAAGATGTTAAGTCCAAGGTGATAGGTTTTCGAAGTCTGTTTTATGTGAGTTGCCCACAACTATAACATGGGTCAGAATTTAGGAAAATAACAATGTTAATTTTATATATTTACATTAGAAACACTATAATTTACATATGCATCTACATGTAGTATGCATTTTGTTAGGGTAGTCAGCCTTTAACAGATATAATGTATTTATTTCAAGAAAACTCCTCATCATGAGTTTGTGGATCCTTTTTGAAGGTGTAACTGGTATAATTTATCAATTTCTGTTTCAGTTTAAGGTAGATGGAGAGTGGTGGACGTGGATAGACTATCCAAAGTTTCACGAGCTTGTTAGGAAACATAGAGAAAGCAACGGCAAACAGAGCTTCTCGGCGAAGGACTATATGGCTAAAACTCCTCACTGGGCAGTGTTTGGTGCTAAAGAACAAGGCTTTGATCCAAAAGAGACAAGATACTTTAGAAAGTCAAAGAAAGACATTGGTGGTTGTTGAAAAAAAATTGCAAATTTGAAATAAGCTGAACATATTTTCCCCATGAAGTCAGATGACCCATTGCTAAAAACAAGAAAAATAGAAGTAGAATATTCATCATATTGATGCATACCATACATTTTTGTGTAAAAAGTTTTACCTTGAGGTTTTTTGTCCATTGAGTGTCTAGAGACCTGCAAATCATGAAAGTGAGACCTCAGTGAGTGGGTAAGGTTGCTGTTAAACATTAAATCACAGTCACTCCTACACATACTGTGTGTGTTGGGGCCATACCAGAAACAAAATGTTTAATGTGAGGAAGTCATCCAACTGGCTTGTGGAAAGTGCATGGTTCTACCCAAGTGCATGTCCATGACAGAAATGGTGAGCAGTAGGTGCACCTGTGTCATACACCATGAAAAAGGAAATGCTGTTTCTTAGCTGCTGAGATTAAATACATTTATATTTGCAGCTTGAAAAATATTTCCATGAAAACATGGTGTATGCTGCCACCTGAATGGAATACCAGGTTTATAAATCAGAGTCTGCCATTGAAAGTCATATCAATCAGTCATTTTTAGCTCATCTGATTTTTTGAAAAAAAATGATGAGTTATTGTCATCACTTGAGCGGTTGTCGGCGTCGGCGTCGGCGTTGCCTGGTTAAGTTTTATGTTTAGGTCAGCTTTTCTCCTAAACTATCAAAGCTATTGCTTTGAAACTTGGAATACTTGTTCACCATCATAAGCTGACCCTGTATAGCAAGAAACATAACTCCATCTTGCTTTTTGCAAGATTTATGGCCCCTTTTGTACTTAGAAAATATCAGATTTCTTGGTTAAGTTTTATGTTTAGGTCAACTTTTCTCCTAAACTATCAAAGCTATTGCTTTGAAACTTAAAATACTTGTTCACCATCATAAGCAGACCCTGTACGTCAAGAATCATAACTCCATCTTGCTTTTTGCAAGATTTATTGCCCCTTTTGGACTTAGAAAATCAGTTTTCTTGGTTAAGTTTTATGTTTAGGTCAGCTTTTATCCTAAACTATCAAAGCTATTGCTTTAAAACTTGCAACACTTGTTTACCATCATAAGTTGACCCTGTATAGCAAGAAACATAACTCCGTCCTGCTTTTTGCAAGATTTATGGCCCCTTTTTGACTTAGAAAATATCAGATTTCTTGGTTAAGTTTTATGTTTAGGTCAACTTTTTCTCTTAAACTATCAAAGCTTTTGCTTTGAAACTTGCAACACTTGTTCACCATCATAAGCTGACCCTGTACAGCAAGCAACATAACTCCATCCTGCTTTTTGCAATAATTATTGCCCCTTTTGGACTTAGAAAATCATTTTCTTGGTTGAGTATTATGTTTAAGTCAACTTTTCTCATAAACTATTAAAGCTATTGCTTTAAAACTTGCAACAGTTTTTCACCATCATAAGTGGACACTGTACATCAAGAAACATAACTCTATCCTGCTTTTTGCAAGAATGATGGCCCTTTTTAGACTTAGAAAATCATGGGTAGGACAATATTTCTATTACACAAAAAAAATCAGATGAGCGTCAGCACCCGCAAGGCGGTGCTCTTGTTCCTTCACAGTTTGCTTGCATAGAAATGTGAAACCTGTGTTTTGTTGTTCTGCTGTATGCATGAAATGTTTTGTTTTTTATGCCCTGAAGGGAGGCATATTAGTTTTCAACTGTTCGTTCGTTAGTCACAATATTAACTTTTTGCATGAAGGCTTTTTACTCGTGAACCACTGCACCCAGGACCTTCAAACTTCACATGCTGATAGTACTCATTGAGTACACGACCCCTACTGACTTTGGGGTCACCAGGTCAAAGGTCAAGGTCACAGGGGCCAACGTTAACTTTTTGCAGGAAGGCACTTTACTCGCGAACCACTGCACCCAGGACCTTCAGACTTCACATGCTATCATCGAGTTAACGACCCCTACTGACTTTGGGGTCACAAGGTCAAAAGTCAAGGTCACAGGGGCCAACGTTAACTTTTTGCATGAAGGCACTTTACACACGAACCACTGCACCCAGGACCTTCAAACTTCACATGCTGATAGTACTCATTGAGTACATGACCCCTACTAACTTTGGGGTTACCAGGTCGAAGGTCAAGGTCACAGGGGCCAACGTTAACTTTTTGCATGAAGGTACTTTACTCGCGAACCACTGCACCCAGGGCCTTCAAACTTCACATGCTGATAGTACTCATTGAGTACATGACCCCTACTTACTTTTGGGTCACCGGGCAGATAGTACTTATTGAGTATATGACCCCTACTAATTTTGGGGTCACCAGGTCAAAGGTCAAGGTCACAGGGGCCAATGTTAACTTTTTGCATGAAGGCACTTTACTTGCGAACCATTGCACCCAGGACCTTCAAACTTCACATGCTAATAGTACTTATTGAGTACACAACCCCTATTGACTTTGGGGTAACCAGGTCAAAGGTCAAGGTGCTGCGGGGGCATTTGTCACCATTAGTGACAGCTCTTGTTATTTGATTAAGAAGAGTTGTTTTTCATTAAGGATATGCAAAAAAAAAACCACACTTTGCTGATAATTACTGTCAAAAATAATCTTAAGGTTGTTTATTGAAAAATGAAAATGTGGACAAGTTTCAGTATCATAAATTGTTAAATGTTAGCTTGACTATCTCCAACTGAAAGTTCATACAAGTAAAGCGAAATCTCAGTATTCTATTTTTTGTCTTATATTTTGCTCCGCTTGCATCGTTATCAATATATTGCTTCAGTCAGCTTCACCAAAACCACTGGCCAAGTTTCAACCAAACCATAGGCATTTTATTTTGGCTGTCCTTTTTCAAAGTTGTTAAATGTATTTCATGAAAAAAACTCTGGCTACGGTAGCAGCAGAAAAGAGGAGCTTGTAAGAAACTGTTGATGAGATTTTAAAAATTCCACAGAAAAGTTTCTTAGAGAAATGGTCACCATGTGGTTCAAGCCTTATGGAGTGGTAAAAAATATGGTTGTCAGTTGGTGGAGTCAGGTTGTCTGTTACTGTCTAGTGTGCATGTTTGGAGCTCGATATATGTTCAAAATGGCTGTTAGATGAATGCGCGTTAGTCCTATTTTGTCTAGGCAATAGAACATGCATGGCCCAAGTGTTCATCTCAGTTAGATGAAATGTTGTGAGCTAAACTTAGGTCCCTTTCTTCATGAAGAGCCCGCCCGCTTAGCTCAGTAGGTAAGAGCGTTGGTCTACGGATCGCGGGGTCGCGAGTTCGATCCTCGGGCGTGGCGTATGTTCTCCGTGACTATTTGATAAACAACATTGTGTCTGAAATCATTAGTCCTCCACCTCTGTTTCATGTGGGGAAGTTGGCAGTTACTTGCGGAGAACAGGTTTGTACTGGTACAGAATCCAGGAACACCTGTTAGGTTAACTGCCCGCCGTTATATGACTGAAATACTGTTGAAAAACGGCGTTAAACCAAAAACAAACAAACAAACAAACTTTCTTCATGAAACTTGGTAAGAATGTTTATCTTGATGATTCCTAGGCCAGGTTCGAATCTGGGTCATGTGGGGTCAAAAACTAGGTCACCACTCAAATCAAAACTTGGTAAGAATGTTTATCTTGATGATTCCTATGCCAGGTTCGAAACTGGGTCATGTGGGGTCAAAACTAGGTCAACACTCAAAGAAAAAGCTTGGTAACATTGTAGAGGTCACATTTATGACCCTATCTTCATGAAACTAGGTCATTCATTTGACAAGGCTTTTGAATAGTCAAGCATTGCTGTCCTCTGACAGCTCTTGTTTGCAGAAATATTTGCCTTAGCCCTTACCATGCTACATTTCTGTAATGGACTGCTCCATCTTCCAATTTGGGCAGTACCATTTATCATTTGAAGGGATGTTTACTGAAAATTTATTGACTGAATAGCAAACAGTGCAGATCCTGATCAGACTGCACGGATGTGCAGGCTGATCATGATCTACACTGGTTGCAAAGGCAGAACCAGTCGTGTCCAGCATGTTAAGGGTTAATATGATGGAATGTAATGCACAAATGCAAGGCTCTTGTTATCGCAAAGGTCAAGGTCACGGGGTAGGGGGTCAAAGATCATTTTAGGTAGAGCTGTCATTGATTGGGTCTTAGGCGTATCGACGATACCGATATATCAGAAGACAAATATCGACGATACATCGATATATTGATTATTAAGTTAGATTAACGACCTATTTGTTCATATGCATACAATATACCTTCCTGTAAATGCTATTTTAAGTTTTATTGCCTACTTTCCATATTTCTGTTTGATTGTGATGTATTTGTATTTATGAAATAAAAGAAATACATAAAAATTAATAACATCTTTCATTTTTATTTTGCCTTCACTCCTTTTTTGCATTTATCCAAATTTACAACTTTTTGAACTTTAGTTGTTTTTTAGGGTCTGAGTGTTTATTTGGGTAGTTTTTTTCTCTCTGTAAAATATCGATTTTTGAAAATGGGAATCGATAATCGATCGACAAAATAATATCGTTGATACATCGATATCGTTTCTATCGATGACAGCCCTAATTTTAGGGCTTGTCCAGGTTGAATTTTGACATGCATAGAGTTTTTTTAGTTCACCTGAGCACAAAGTGCTCAAGGTGAGCTTTTGTGATCGCCCTGTGGTCACAATTTTAGCCCAATCTTAATGATACTTTGTCAGAATGTTACCTTCAATAAAATCTTGGACGAGTTCGATATTGGGTCATCTGGGGTCAAAAACTAGGTCACCAGGTCAATTCAAATGAAAAGCTTGTTAACACTCGAGAGGTCACATATTTGGCCCTATCTTAATGAAACTTGGTCAGAAAGTTACCCTCAATTAAATCTTGGATATTGGGTCATCTGGGGTCAAAAACTAGGGTCACCAGGTCAGATCAAAGGGAAGGCTTGTTAACACTCTAGAGGTCACATATTTGGCCCAATCTTAATAAAACTTGGTCAGAGTGTTACCCTCAACGAAGTCTTGGACGAGTTTGATATTGGGTTATCCGGGGTCAAAAACTAGGTCACCAGGTCAAATCCAAGGAAAAACTTGTTAACACTGTAGAGGCCACATTTATGACTTTATCTTGATGAAACTTAGTCAGAATGTTAATTTTGATGATCCTTAGGTCAAGTTCGATTCTGGGTCATGTGGGGTCAAAAACTAGGTCACAGGGTCAAATCAAAGGAAAATCTAGCTTACACTGTAGAGGCCACATTTATGATCATATCTTAATGAAACTTGGTCAGAATGTTAAGCTTGATTATCTATAGGTCAAGTTCGAATCTGGGTCAGGTGGAGTCAAAAACTGTGTCAGTAGGTCAGTTCAAAGGAAAAGCTTGTTAACACTCTAGAGGCCACATTTATGACTGTATCTTCATGAAACTTAGTCAGAATGTTAATCTTGGTGATCTTTAGGTCAAGTTCGAATCTGGGTCATGTGGGGTCAAAAACTAGGTCACAGGGTCAAATCAGGCAATAGCTATTTAACACTGTAGAGGCCACATTTGTGACCATATCTTAATGAAACTTGGTCAGAATGTTAATCTTGATGATCTTTAGGCCAAATAGGCCAGGTTAGCGATACAGGGCCTTCATGGCCCTCTTGTTTTTATTTTACCGAAATGTTCACCTTAATCAGACAGAGTGTCACATGCAAATGCCATACCCCTATCTCAAAGGTCAATGTCGCAGGCTTCAATTTTTGAGCTTTTTTGGACAATTACTTTCACATGCATGGCGTAGGTTTTAGCTCAAGGTGAGGTATTGTGACCCGTCATTGTCCGTCTTCCGTCAACATTTCCCTTGTGAACACTCTTAGAGGCCACAGTTGTAATCCAGTCTTTATGAAACTTGGTCAGAATGTTTGTCTTGACAATGTATAGGTCAAGTTCGAAACTGGGTCATGAGGAGTCAAAAATTAGGTCAGTAGGCCAGATCATAGGAGAAGCTTGTGAACATTCTAGAGGCCACAGTTAAGACTCAATCTTTATAAAGTCAGAATGTTTGTCTTGATGATCTCTAGCTCAAGTTTGAATCTGAGTAATGTGGGTCAAAAACTAGGTCACCCAGTCAAATCAAAGAAAAAGCTTGTGAACATGTAGAGGCCATAGATGTGACTCAGTCTTTATGAAACTTGGTCAGAATATTTTTCTTGATGTTCTCTAGGTCAGGTTCGAATCTGGGTCATGTGCGGTCAAAAAACTAGGACACTAGGCCAGATCAAAGAAAAATCTTGTTAACACTTTAGAGACTACAATTTAAGTTTGAAACTTATGAGAATTGGTCAGAATGTTTGTCTTGATGACCTCTAGGTCAAGTTTAAATCTGGGTCATATAGGGTCAAAAACTAGTTCACCTGGTCAAATCAAAGGAAAAGCTTGTGAACACTCTAGAGGCCACAGTTGTGACTCAATCCTTATGATAATTTGTCAGAATGTTTGTCTTGATGATCTCTAGGTCATTTAAGAAACTGGGTCATGTGGGGTCAAAAACTAGGTCACTAGGCTAGATCAAAGCAAAAGCTTGTGAACACTCTAGAGGCCACATTTGTGACTCAATCTTTATGAAGCTTAGTCAGAATGTTTGTCTTGATGATCTCTAAATCAAATTCGAGTCTTGGTCATGTGGGGTCAAAAACTAGGTCACCCGGTCAAATCAAAGAAAGAGGTTGTGAACACTTTAGAGGCCACAGTTGTGACTCAGTCTTTATGAAGCTTGTTCAGAATGTTTGTCTTGATGATCTCTAAGATAAGTTCGAAACTGGGTCATGTTGGGTCAAAAACTAGGTCACTAGGAAACCTTTTTAACATTCTAGAGACCACAATTTAAGTTTCAAACTCATGAAAATTGGTCAGAATGTTTGTCTTGTTGACCTCCAGGTCAAGTTCGAATCTGTGCCATGTGGGATCAAAATCTAGGTCTTCCGGTATCAAAGGAAAAGCTTTATAACACTCCATAGGCCAGTTTTATGACCCTATCTTCATGAAACTTAGTCAAAATGGTGGTCTTGATGATCTTAGTCAAAGTTCGAATCTGGATCATCTGGGGTCAAAAACTAGGCCACCTGTAAAATCAAAGAAACTAGGTCACTAGGTCAAATCAAAGGAAAAGCTTGTATACTAGAGGCCTCGTTTTTGCTCCAATCTTCACAAAACTTTGTAAGAATGTTTGTTTTCATAACATTTTGGACAAGTTAGAACCAAGGTCATGTGGGGTAAAAACTAAGTCACTAGGTCAAATCAAAGGAAGTGCTTGTTTACACTCAAGAGGCCATGTTTTTTGGTCAAATCTTAATGAAAATTGGTCAGAATATTTGTCTCCATGAAATCACTAGGTAAAACATGTTTACACTGTTATGGTGTGTTACTCAGGTCAGCGACCTAGGGTCATCTTGACCCTCTTGTTTTTTTATGTGGCAGAAATGTTTACTTCAATGAAGCATCAGTATTGCCACAGGACACGGAATCCTATCTCAAAGGTCAATGTAACACTGAGGGGTCAAAGATCAGGTCAGATCTTGTTGCTGTAGTAACTTTTGACTTGTTCGAAGCTTTCTAGTTTTTAGCTCGACTTTTCAAAGAAAATGTAGATCTATTGCACTCCCCCCAGCGTCGGTGTCACAGTTGGCGTGGTTGTTGGTAACAGTTTTTTATAAAGTCAAATATCTCTGTTATTATCAAAGCTTTTTACTTGAAACTTAAAATTATAGTAATTTAATCCCCATTACTTTGATTTGAATTTTGACAGAGTTATGTCCCTTCTTAACTTAGAAACTTTAGGTTAAAGGTTAGAGGTGCAAAGCTCTAATTCAGAGTCAAACACTGAGAACAGTCGAGCATGCTGTCTTACGGACAGCTCTTGTTTATTTGGCAGAAATATTTGCCTGAATGAGATGGATTGTAATGCACAAATGGAAGGTCCTTATTGCAGAGGTCAAGGTCACAGTGTGGCGGTCAAAGATAATTTTAGGGCTTGCCCGGGCTGTAATTTTGACATGCAGAAGGAAATTGTTTTTTTTTTCATTTTTCCTAAATGTTTACCTTAATCAAACAGTGTGTCACATACAAATGCCAGGCCCCTATCTCAAAGGCCAAAGTCACAGAGTTCAAACGACATTTTTGAGCTTGTTTGGACCGTTACTTTCACATGCATGATACAGTTTTTTATTTTTGTATGGAAGAAATGTTTAATGAAACATCAGTATTGTCACAGGACACATGCTCCTATCTCAAAGGTCAATGTGACACTGAGGTGCCAAAGGTCATGTCATATCTTGTTGCTGTTGTAACTTTGACTTGTTTGAAGCTTTCTTGTTTTTAATTGGCTGTGTTTGAGGTGGTATGTCAACAAATAATGGTCACAACATCGTTGCCCTTTGGATTTCAACGTTCTAAAAGCAGTAGTGAACAGTTAAAACCTTCTTTCTTTGTATTAAAATTGTCCATATTAAAAACAAAAGGGCCATGATGGCCTTGGGTTGGCCTCCCGATCTTGACTACCTGACATTGTATGTCATAACAAACTGTACCGGTGAAGGTGACAGTTATATGGACAAGTAAAGATTCAGAAAAGATCCGTTCTATTAGTTGGCCTTTGATCTTGAGACCTTTTATGCAAAGTGGTCCATATTCAAAACTGCATTGCTATTTATTTCATGGAAACAAAACCAAACCATATGACCCATAGCCTTATACATTTAATAAGTTTTTTTCTTGAGTGTTAACGAGGCTTTTCTTTTTGATCAAGTGCCCAATTTTTGCCCCCAAGTTACCGTTTCATACAGACATTGCTCTCATAAAGACAAACATTCTGACCAGGTTTCATAAGGGTCAAATAGCCTGTATAGTGCTTATTACAAATTTTAAATTGGCTGCCCTAGTGATGGCCTAGGTTTTAACTCTAGATGACATGGTTTAAAACTTTACCTAAACAGTCTGACCGAGAAGGTAGACAATGTGACATGTTGATAGTTTACAAATTTATGTATGGTCTGACCTAGTTTTGACGCCATTGAGTGTGTTGAACTTGACCTTGATGTGTATGATGAATACAAACATTCCTACAATGCTTGTATTGATCAGGTAGAAAAATGCGGTCACAGGAATGAGAACAAAGTATTATACCAGATTTATATAGCACCCATTCCGTGGTAAACACATTTAAAGGCGCTTTACGTAGTGCAAAGGCAGTCACTCGGGATGCCAAATTCCTCCTCTACTTGCAGTGATCAGACCACAGAGAGAGACAGACAGAGAGAGAGAGAGAGAGAGAGAGAGAGAGAGAGAGAGAGAGAGAGAGAGAGAGACTTTAGATATGTCCGTCTAACTTTGCCTAGCTCTGCGAATATAGTCTGGTTCTTTAACGTGCCCAGTGTACAGAACGGGTCTTTCATGGGATGAACCTTAGTACTGGCCTCTTAGATGGACTGGGATTTGAACCCCGGACATCTGGATTGACAGTCAAGCGTGTTAGCACTGGACCACCGGACGACATGTGATTTGATCCAGTGATCTAGTTCGTGACCCAAGATGATCTAATTCAGTCTCGACCAACATTTTATAAAAAAACAAATTCAAGTAGAAAACATGGTATGACTGAAATACTGTTGAAAAACGGCGTTAAACCCAAAACAAACAAACAAACAAACTTTCTTCATGAAACTTGGTAAGAATGTTTATCTTGATGATTCCTAGGCCAGGTTCGAATCTGGGTCATGTGGGGTCAAAAACTAGGTCACCACTCAAATCAAAACTTGGTAAGAATGTTTATCTTGATGATTCCTATGCCAGGTTCGAAACTGGGTCATGTGGGGTCAAAACTTGGTCAACACTCAAATCAAAGAAAAAGCTTGGAAACATTGTAGAGGTCACATTTATGACCCTATCTTCATGAAACTAGGTCATTCATTTGACAAGGCTTTTGAATAGTCAAGCATTGCTGTCCTCTGACAGCTCTTGTTTGCAGAAATATTTGCCTTAGCCCTTACCATGCTACATTTCTGTAAACGACCAACATTTTATAAAAAAAACAAATTCAAGTAGAAAACATGGTATCCAGAACGTTAACGATTAATCAGTTGTTTGACTCAATAACCTAGTTTTACAATTTTTTAGTTTACGCCAGATGACCCAATTTCAAACGATCTAGACTTTTTGAAGACGACATTCTTGCCAAGATTATATCTTGTAGGAAATATGGCCTCTAGAGTCGTAATATAGTTTTCAATGATTTCTTGTGGTCACACAATTTTTGATCCAAGATGACCCAGTTTCAGTCTTGTCCTAGATTTCATAAAGATAGTTTTTGTAAAGATTCATATATATTCAGTATAAAATATGTCTGTATGGGGCTAACTATATTTTTCTCTGATGTAGCAGATGGCACAGTTTTTCAGCCCTGATCACCAAATTTCAAACTTGGCCTAGAATTGATAAAGACCAGCATTCAAATAATGTTTCATGAACATTTAGAATGTTCGCGATATTTTTCTATTATTTAACCTTTACCTCATATGACCCAGTAGTGAACTCGTCCAAGAAAACAAATATTAAGTACATGGCAGACCAGTTTAACAATATGTAATGATCATGTATGTACCAATTATCTTAATGGTATATGAGGTTCATTTAAATCAGATGACCAACAGATGCCTATTTTAAAAATAGGAATGAAATGTTATTTTAGTAAAATCACCAAC